>NC_046661.1:85364425-85438938 GCF_010883055.1 Belonocnema kinseyi | reverse complement strand
TTTCAATGTTTTGAACTTATGTCGGCGGCATTTAATTTAAAATTATTCAATTCCAAATAATTTAAATGTAACATTTTGCAACTCTTTAAAAATTAAAACAAAAAATTTAAGAATATTCAATTATAAAATCATTAAATGTCAACATAACAATTATAGATTTCAACATCAAAATTTTCAGATTTGAAAATTTTAAAGTGGAACCCACCAAAAATGAATGAATTTTCAACCGAACTGATAATAAAAAATTTCTTGTATTTGTTTCAATGTCTTTAAATAATTTTGTATGTAATATTTTAATAATCTAATTTTTAATATATTTTTTGTTAGGGTAGACTAAAAGTGAAAATAAATCAGAAATAAGGAAAAAAGTGAGTGGATGCGAAAATCTTGTTATTCCAGGTGAGCCATGGCACCTTGCCACATTCTGGAAGAAGTATGGGGGAACATGAATCGCGGATCGAGAAATCTTTGCAGTATTCGATGCTAGTAACGAAAAGGAATCAACTAGAGCGTTAAGTGTACACACATACGTGCCTTCATAACGCTCTGACAACCTCAGGATCTCGAGAATTTCAACTCGGCCTTTTCTATATATATCACCTATTTACCACCTTCAAGAATTTTTTATTCAATTTTAAAATTTTCTTCCCATACCGAGCAAATACTAATATTTTTGAAGCGTAAACATTTTTGCAGGAGATATTTAGGGTAAAGCCTTGTAAACTTGGTGTTAAATTTAAAAAATGATATTCAGTGTTAAATTTATGTACTTGAATTTATTTGATTTATTTCTCTGTTATTGAAATGGGTTCGAATTATATTCTTCATGCGTAAACATCTTTGAACATGATATGAAAGGTAAAGTTGATATTAATTTTTTAAAATAATAGTCTTAAATAGATGTGACTTATTTTTTTCTCTGTTCATTAATTTACTTATTCATTACAAAAATGAGAAAATGTTTATTTTTTTTCATGCGTAAACATCTTTGACCTTTGTATGGAGGGTAAAGCATCTGGAAAGATTGTTAAGGAAGTTGTAAAATGATGTTGAGTTGATTTATTTATTCATTTATTGTGAATGTTCAAATTTGGTTAAATTATTTGAATTTGTTCATGCGTAAACATCTCTAATCGAGATATAGAGGGTAAAGCCTTTAAAATACGTCGTTGTTTTTATTAAATCTTATTTAGCGTTAAATTGATTTGTTTTTTCTTAAACGTATTCCATGTATTAATCAATTCACTTATTCATTCCCAAAATGAGCAAATAATAATATTTTTTATGCGTAAACACCTTTGAACGAGATATGAAGAGTAAAGTAAAGTGTGCAACGTTGCTGTTCAATTTATAAAATGATATTCAGTGTTAAATTGATGTAATTGATTGTTTGATTTAATTAATTGATTAATTAACTTATTTATTCCAAAAATCAGCAATTATGCACATTTTGTATGCGTAAATATCTTTGCCACGGTATGGAGGGTAAAGCCTCTGAAAAGTTGTTGTAGAATTTATGAAATGATGTTGAGTTAATCATTTAATTAATTTATCATAAATGTCCAAAATAAGCAAATATTTATATTTTTAATGCGAAAATATCTTAGAAGGAGAAATGGAGGGTACAGCCTCATTAATTTGGTGTGAAATTTATAAAATGATATTCGGTTTTAAATTTATCCTTTTTTTCTTTTGAATGTATTCCATTCATACATTCATTTACTTATTCATTACCAAAAAAAGCAAATAACTATATTTTTGATGTGTAAACATCTTTAAAAGAGATATGGAGGGTAAAGTATGTGTAGAGATGATGTTTAATTTATAAAATAGTATTCAATCATAAATTTACGTCACTTATTCTTTTCTTTATACAATTCATTCAATTAATTACTTATTTATTCCCAAAATTAACAACTATTTTTTTGCGTTAACAACTTTGACCGTGATATGGAGGGTAAAGCCAGTGTAAAATTGATGATAAATTGATAAAACTAAATTAAATTTTTGACGTGTTAAAAATGTTAACCACAATATGGAGGGTACTTATTCATGCCCAGAATAAGCAAATATTTACACTTCATTTAGGCGCAAAAATCTTTGAAAGAGATATAGAGGGTAAAGCCTATGTAAAGTTGTTATTACATTTCAAAAATAATATTCAGTGTTAAAATTGTTTCGTTTCTTCTTTGAAATAGCTGATTTATTGCTTAATTTATTTAATTTGAAAATGAACAAAAATTCATATTTTTCTTTGGAAATAATTTTTGACTGTGATATTGAGAATGAAGCTTGTTTAAAAATGGTGTAAAATGTATCAAATTATATTTGGTAGAAAATTTATGTAATTCATTCTTTGGTTTAAATAATTCATTCATTTAAATATTTATTTATTTCTAAAATGAGCTAATGTTTATATTTATGATGAGTAAAAGTCGTGCGATATGGAGGGTAAAGAAAGAGGTAAAGCCTGTGTCGATTTTATGTTAAATTTATCAAATGACATCTAGTGCTAAAATAATGTAATTTTTCTTTTGAATGATGTAATTTACTTATTCATTTATCAGTAATTATCAAATTGCGTAACAACTTATATTTTTATAGATCATCTCTATAACTGCGATATGGAGGGTAAATACCATTTAAAGTTTATGTGAACCTTAGGATTTATATTTTTCCTTCATAAATTTATTAACACATTTTCAAAATGCGAAAATATTTATATTTTTCATGTGTAGACATTTTTTACAGTGATATGGAGGGTAAAGCCTATGTAAAGTTGATGTGAACTTTATTTATGTGATTTATGTTTCTAATTCATCCTTTTATTAATTCATTCTCAAATTGTGCAAGAATTTATATTTTTGATGTGTCAACATCTTTAACTGCGATATGGAGGGAAACCCCTATGTAAAGTTGATGTTAACTCTAATTATGTGAATTATATTTTTTACTCTGGAATATATTAGCTCATTTTTAAATTGCGTAATAATTTATATTTTTTATATTTCAACATCTTTAACTTGAATATGGAGGGTAAAGCCATTTCACAGATTTTCTACCGCGATACGTAGGGTAAAGCGATGGGTAGGGCCTGTGTAAAGAATAATAAAATTGTTTATAGAGTTCAATCCGGTATCAAATTTATATAATTTAAAATCAACATTTATAGAAAATGTTCAAGCATAACTCTGTCTTGGGTCGTGTCTTAAGATTTTGGTGCTCATCGTTTTAAAGGATTTGTAGCTTTAGCGAGGGGAGGAAAATTTGGGCAAGTGAGGGGAAGTTTGGAGCAGGGTGGTAAAGGAAATTAGACGAATTGAGGGGTAGGAAGTACCCAACAATGGCAGAAGGAAGCGAGGGGAATTGAGGGGAAATGATGGGAGGGGAAGAAGGAAAAGCGTTTGAAAAATAAGGAGAGGGGAACTAATTGATAATAAGGGGAGGGAAGGTACGGTTTTTAAAGGAAGATAAGGGAGGAGGTAGTAGGGGACGCACTGGGAAATAAGGGCAAGTAAGAGGCAGTGAGGAGAAGTGAGAGGTGTATAAGTAGGGGAAGTGAGAAGAGAGGAAGTAGGAGAAATTATTGAAGGACAGGAATAGTACTGAGAAAGGATACTGAAGAAAAGGAAGGGAGGGATAGTAGGGTAATGCTATTCAATAGGGGAGGGACAGTTATGAATGGTTGAAGAAGATAGGGGAAGGGAAGTATTAGATGAGAAAGTGCATAGAAGAGAAACTGAGGGAGAAAAGGTTCGAGAAGAATAGGAAAGCGCAGAGTGAAGTGAAAGGATGGAACGTTGGTGTGTATGGGGGGGGGGGGTAAGGGCGAGGAAGTGGGGGGAGGAAAAGTATAGATGGAGGGGGTTTTAACGGCTAATTAACGTCAATTAAAGGATTGTAAATAAAATAGAAGATTTTTTTTTAATTTAGTGCGGAAAATATATTTACGATGAGCTGTGTAAATATTATTTTCTCGCAACACGCTTTACACGTGGCTTTACTTACCTGCAGAGGATTTGTCCAGTGAAAATGAAACGTGGCAGTAGCTCGTCTCGCGGAAAGAGGACATGGCTTGAATTCCAAATGGGGTATTTTCTATGGAGATTCGGTACCCAGAGATACATTGGAATCTGAGAGAATGTAAAAATGTACTACCTAGAGATAATAAACTTCATCTGACACAGGAATTGAAGATCAAACATAACATTTTATTGAATGCATTATGCGCTTGTTAGGACTATGAATTCTTTCGATTTTATATTTTCTGCTTTATATTTATGACATGGGATCGAGAGTCAGAAAATAAATATTTCATATAAGGAAGACTTTAAATTTGAAGTCGCAGATGTTTTAGAATAGGGTTTTTGCAGTAAAAACAAAATTATTTTTGTCTTACGCTGGATTATCTCTATATACAGAATTACTCTGGATTACTTAAAATTATCCTGGATTGCGTACATTTACTGTAGAGTATATTTTATTATTATGTATTGATTTCCATTATCTAGAACCTCGCGAATTTTCAATTAAACAAGAAATTTTTTAAATAAAATTGTTGAACTTTTAAACAAAAAGAGGATTTTTTATTAAAGAAAGATAAATGTTTTACTACAAATAAAATATTCAATCTTCTCTTCAAAAATTAGATTTAACCAGAAAAGAAAAAAATTGAAAAAATAGTTAGATTTTCATCCGAAGAAGATGCATGTACAAAAAAAACAAAATAAATCTTCAAGTAGAGTAGTTAACTTTGCAGTTAGAAAATAAATGTTGATCTAAAATTGACAATTTTCAACAAAATACAAAAGTTTAAAGCTAAATATTTAAAGTTTAATATGAAAAATACTAATTCATGATCAAAAAAGGAACAATTAAATTTATAGTTAAAAAAATTAATAAAAAAACGAATTATCAACAAAACAGTTGGATTTTTTACAATTTAGTTTACTTTTTAAACCAATAGAAAATTTTTAAACAAGAATGTTAATTTTCTAGCGAAAAAGAATTTTTAATAAACTGCATGATGTTAGAACCAAATAGTTAAATTCTCAATTCAAAAACATAAATTTATAATCATAAAGAAAAAATTTTAATTTTGTATTAAAAAACTAATTTTCAAAATCAAAAAGAGGATTTTCTAACAAAATAATTCAATTTTGCAGCATTATAGCTCCATTTTGTACCATAAACATGATTTTGTAAGAAAAATACTAATTTTGTACCAAAAAAGATAAATTTTATCCAAAATACATGCATTTTTATTAAAGTTTAATAATATTTTCAACCAAAAATATGAAATTGAAAGCAAAAATCTTAATTTTCTAAAAAAAAAAGAATTTTAAACAAAATAAATAAAGTTTTAACTAAGAAAGAGAAGTTTTCATAAAAAATAAAAAACCAATTGAATTTTCAGTTTTGAAAAGTAATTTTTAAACAACAAAACTAATTTTGAACAAAACAGTCACATTTTCCACCAAAAACATGAATTTTCAATTAAAATAAAGAATCTTTAAACAAAAAAATTAATTTTTAACAAAGTGGTTTCACTTTTAAACAATTAGCATAATTTTCAACTGAATAAGATACATTTTCAACTAAGAATAGTATAGTTAATTTTTAGGTTTAAACAATTACTTCAAAAAATGAACTTTATAAATTATAAATAATTTTTCTACGAAAAAAAGTATTTTAAATGAAAAAGGAAAGAAAAAAGAAAACATTTTCTACTAAAAAGGAATATTGAGATATCCGGTTAAAAAAATTTATTTTCAACTTTAAGAAACAAATTTTTAAAGAAAGATATGAACTCTCCGCTAAAAAAACGGATTTCTCATAGCAAATAAAAAAAAAATTGAAATTTTCAGTTGTGAAAATGAATTTTTAGTTAGAAAATTGAATTAAAAAAAATACATTTTTAGCAAAATAGCTTGATTTTTCAGCAATACAATGTTAGTTTTAACCATAAAGATTAATCTTTATGGAAGAATATTAATTTTTTACTAAAAAAGATAATTATTAAGCATAAAAATACAAAGAACAGTTTAATTTTAAGTAAAAGAAATTAATGTTTAAAAACAAATTAAAATAATTTCCCACAAAACATTTAAATTTTCAACCGAAAAAATAAATTTTAAACTTGATTTAAGGATCTTCAACAAGCAAATTAATGCTTGACAAATTAGTTCCAAAAACTAGTAGTGCATGAAAATTCATTAGTTTAATTTTCTCAGAAAAAATGCATAATAATATTTTACAATTAAAAATAATTCCTGATGCAGTTTATATTTGGTTGAATGGGAACTAAAAGTGAGGCATAGAGATGAAAAAATAAAATATTTGTTAAAATAATTTTTTATAACAATAGTAATTAGTCAATCTGATAAATTGCAAATAAAAAAGGGTTTTAAACAGTTAAACATCAAGATAAAATTTTTGTTATGATAATATTTCATGTGCAGTATCTTAAATATTATTATAATTATTTATGTTTTATGTGTACAAATTCAACTTTTCTGATTAATGAGTTTATTTCGGCATTTTTAAAGGTAAAGAACCGCATTATTCAAAATGAAAACCTAGTCTCTTCATTTGTTTAAATATTATTGCACACAACGAAATGGAAAAATTCAAGCTGCTTACGATTTGATGAATTTAGTTCTGTTTTTGAAAAATTTATTGAAAAATGCCAATGTTCTAAGTTATGCGATGATCCCATTGATTTATACAAAATTGAAATAGTTTTTTACAATTATTTATTTAAAAGCCAACTAAGTAATAAGGGCCTTTTTATAAAATCGAGATAGGACCAATTTATCTTTTTTTTTATAAATAGTTCAATTTCCGAAACAGGATGTTCGGGACTCGAAGAGGAATTCCGCTCATTTCCTGTGAGATGACCCCCGAAATATGGTGGTCATCTATCAAAGTTAATCCTACATACCGAGTAAAATAGGTAGGGAAAGGCATTCCCCGAGATGGATTCATTTTTAAACCATCTTGATTTCATTTTCTCTGTGGGCTCTTAAATATAGGAAGGACGTCAAAAATAATTTTCAAATCGACAAATTTCTGTTCTGAATGAAATGATTAACTAATTTCAACAAAAAAATATAAGATCTCATCGACTGTAACATTTCCAACATTTTTGGATGGATCAAGACGATTCTTACCTTTAAATCTAAGTATAAAAAATTCTCCAAAAGCGGAACACTAACTTTTTTTGACTAAACCAATTCTCCTAAATTACTATTTTATTTAGTTGTATTCATTTTATGCGACTTCATTTATATTTAAGGCAAAAGACTTTTTTTCTTTTCAGGTCACTCTTTTTAGGAGCATTCGAGGACGACTGGGACGAAAGTGGAAAGTAGGAGCAGATCACGTCTACGGCTTGTTTGCAGTATACTTTATTAGCAAGCTCGTAGTAAACCTCGACAAACCGTCTAAACAGCAACTACTCCATGTGAAATCCAATAAGGACACTTTCGTCCTTTTTCTACTAAAGTTGCGGGCTTTAAAGAGTTCTAAATCTTTCCACCACTTTAGTACCTATTTTACGAGTAACTCCTTCTCCTTCTCCTTCTCCTTCTCCTTCTCCTTCTCCTTCTCCTTCTCCTTCTCCTTCTCCTTCTCCTTCTCCTTCTCCTTCTCCTTCTCCTTCTCCTTCTCCTTCTCCTTCTCCTTCTCCTTCTCCTTCTCCTTCTCCTTCTCTTTTTCCTTCTCCTTCTTCTCCTTCTTCTTCCCCTTCTGCTTCTGGTTCTTCTTCTGATTCTCCTTCTCCTTCCCTTTCTCCTTCTCCTTATACTTATACTTCTCCTTATACTTATACTTCTTCTGCTCCTTCTTCATCTCTATAGAGCCATCCCCTTTTGCCTTCTAAAAATCTCAATGCCCTCATCCTCTGTCTAAACTTACCAATCCTTCTGCGTCGTCCATAAACATCGTAGCCTGTCCAGAGGGGGGGGGGGGGCTGAAAGACTACGATGAGCCACATGCGGGAAAGGGGGGGTGGATCTTCTGCGGTATGTGATTTTACATTGATATACTTTTATTCTGTACACACTTCTTAACTCGATTGTCAAAAAGCTGAAAAAATTTTTCTTTGTGTAATGGATGATTCAAGTGCATGGCTAGTCTCACCTTTTATTTAATCTGATGAGTCACATGAATAAAAATGTTAAACTTTTTTTCAAAATAACTATGTTCAGAGGATGTTTCTCATAAAAAACCCACGTGTTTTTCTAGGGTGAGGGGGGTCTTGAAAATAACCACGATAGACTACGTGGGGGGAGGGGGGCTCCAACATGACCAAAATTTTGCTACGTGGTTTATGGACGGCCCCTTTGGTTATACACACATCTTAATGTGCCTAATTAATGTTTTTTTCACATTTAATCCGGTTAGTATTGCATTTTTAAACCAAAAAAATAAACTTTTAACAAAGAATGGAACAGTTAAACTTTTGATTTTAAAAATTTGTTTAAATTATAAAAAAGACGGATTTTCTTCCAAATAGTTGATTTTTTTTGTAAATTATTGAACTTTCAAGACAAAATAACGAATTTCTAAACAAAATAGTTGAATTGTCAAATCAAAAATATGAAATTTTCGTCGAGAAAAACTTCCAACCCAAAAGTTGAATCTTCAAGTAAATTAGATTAATTAAAAAAAAAATGAGTTTTTAACAAAGTATTTCCATTTAAACAAAAAATCGAATTCTAACTAGAAAAGAAACATTTCTTGTCAAAAATGAAATAGGCAAATTTTTAATAACCAAAGTAAATTTTCAAGTCAATTCAAGAATTTTCAACCAAAAAGTTAAATTTTCAACGGTATAGAAGAGGAATTTTTAAACAAAATCAATAATTTACCATAAAAAACTCATTTACAATAATATTCAATAATTTTCAAACAAAAAGTTGAATTTTTAAGAAAGAAAGAAAAAGATTTATTAATTATTTTCGAAAAGGTAGCTCAGCTTTAAATCTTGGTTTTTAATTTTTAACCAAGAAGAGGTATTTTTAAACAAAAAGATTAATTTAAAACCAAAAAAACGAATTTTCAATAAAATTCAAGAATTCTCAAACAAAAAGTTGAATTTTGAAAAAAGAAAAGGTTTTTTTAAACATGTTCAAGATGTTAGTTCAACTTTGAAACCAGGTTGTTAAATTTTTAACCAAAACGATAAACCTGTCAACATCAAGAATAACTTTCTACCGAAAAAAACGATTTTTTAACAGAATTCATTCAAAAGTTCTTAACCTAAAAGTTAAATTTTTAATTAAAAAGATCAGTTAAAAAAAGATTAATTTATTTACACAAAAAGATTAATTTCTAACAAAAATCCAAGAATTCTCAACCAAAAAGTTGACTGTTCAACTAAAAAAGATGAATTTTCAAACAAGGCCATTAATCTACTACCAAAAAGACAAACTCTGAATAAAATTTAGATATTCTTAAACAAAAAGTTCAATTTATAAGAAAGAAAGAAAGAAAAAAATGGATTATTTTTGAAGAAAATAGTTCAAATTTAAAACCTAGTTGTTAAATCTTTAAATAAAAAGATTTATTTTCTGCTAAAGGATGAATTAAAAAACATTCAAAGAATTCTCAAATAAAAAAGTGAATGTCCAACTGTATATTATTAATTTTCAAACAAAACGATTAATTTTCTTCTTCTGAAGAAGAATTTTCAATCCAATTTAAGAATTCTTAACCAAAAAAATGAATTTTTAACAAAAAGATTAATTCATTATCAAAGAAGAAAGATTTTTAATAAATTTCAAGCATTCATAACCAAAAAGTTGATTTTTTAACTAAAAAGACGAATTATGAAACAAAAAGAATAATTTACTAGCAAAAAAACACGAATTGTCAATAAAATTGAAGAATTCTCGATTGATAAATTGAGTTTTAAAGACAGAAAGAAAAGTACTTCAACTTTAAAAACTACTTATTGAATTTTTAAACAAAAAGATTAATTTTTGATAAAAGAAATAAATTTTTAACCGAATTTACGAATTCTCAACCAAAAAGTTAAATTTTTAACTAAAAATATGAATTTTTAAAGAAAAAGATTAATTTTTAAATTAAAAAAAAAGAATTTTTCACAAAATTAACAAATTCTCAATCGAAAAGTTGAAGTTTCAACTAAAAAGATAAATTTTTCAACCAAGAAATTTCTTTTTAGAATTAAGAAAAAATATGAAAATCTAAATATTCTTTAATAAACATAATTTTCGTAACATAACTTGAGGAGAATTAAAAGAAAAAAATGATCCGTTTTTCCTTATAAATGTCAAAATTGTCTCTTTCTTTATATAATTTGTTCATAAAAATAACAAATAATATCGGAGGACAAAGTTTCATGGTAAAATATCTTCTGTTTCCTTAAAGCAAGTAATTTTAATCCAGAAATATCTTTTCCAAGTGAACAACCCATAATTTCTAATATTTGCTAATACAATTTTTTTAGAACCATCAAGTTCAAAAATAAATAAAATTTGTTGACACACCCATCTGCACGAAATTGAATTGATTCGGGGTATAATATCTTTTTTTTAAAAGAAAATTAAAAAATGAAATGTAAAAGACCGACATATTCTCCTGTATCTGCATTAACATAAAAGTTGCAATAAACAAAAGTGTCAAAATGGCTTCAAATACATTTTTAAAATCTTTTAAATTGAATTCTGAATTATTATATACTCCACGAGATAAAACTTTAAAAAAAATAAAAATACAGTTTTTCTGGGTAAAACTGCCTTTATCTACTTAAACCTAATAATTAGACCCGGAGAATAATTTTAAAATTTGAAAATAAGTGATGTATAATAGATAATATGATGTTTTTTTAGTTAGCACCTACAAATGCTGCTTTTGAATAACTATAAATTGTTTAACTTTAATTGAATTTAATTACTTATTTCTGTTTTGAGTTATTGGTAATCTTATCGCAATGTCGTCCGACCAAAACTAGCCTCTTCTACTTTATTTTGACAAACATTTTATTTTTAAGAGGAAAATATAGCACATTAAAAAAATTAGCTAAATTTTAATTGATTCAGTTCAAATAAGGTAAATTTAATTTTTTTTACAAAGGACGCTTACAATTTGAACGATTCATAATTTCAGAATTTTGGATTCAGTTTTTAAATATCGAATCGTTTACTTGCAGCAATAATATAAAAATTAAATACTTATAAATGCAAGTTTTACAAATCAAATGAAGTAGGCTGAAATTAGAGAATTTAAAATAAGTGGAAATTTTTCTTAAAGAAAAATACACGTTGTCTGACAGTGCGTGGATCTATCTACTTGTCATAACGTTGCGTCTGTGTATAATTGGGATTGGCTACTTATTTCAATTTCCACTTTTAGTACAAGATTATTTGAGTATAGTGAACCTAATCTACTATTTTTGATCAAGTTAATACTAAAATTTTCAAATTATATTCACAATTTAATTATAATTTGAATCATTTTCTATTCACTCAGATTTAAAATTCGAATATTTCAAATTTTCCTATATTCCTCTGAAATATAACTACGTCTATAAAAATTCACCTAAATGATACAAAAACTCTCTGAAATTCCCAGAAGATATTTACAAATCGCAATCATGTCCGAATATAAAATTCAGTACTACTTTTTAAACAATAAATAAAAAAGAATAACTCGTAGCGAGCGATTTCAATGCTTGTTGGTGTGAAGCTCATATCTTTTGATTGGTATTTCTTTTGATTGGAATCAGTTCGTTGATTCGAGTAATTCGCGTTTACGATTCATCACTGAATTTCATCGGTAATTGCAAATTCCTACAGGAATATGAATTTTTACCGATAAAATTTTATATTTTCAATCAAGAAGACAAATTTTTAAATGTGTTCTATCTTCATTCAGAAGTAGAAAAAAAACATTCGCTCAAGACGCGAGATTTTTTGTCCCGCCCAATTTTGAAATTAAAATAAAAAAATTAATATTATTACTAAATATTTTATATTTTAGGAAATTTATTATTTAAATCAAATAAAACCTATTTCAATACTTTTTTTAATGTTGATCAAAAATAATATCTTAACTTTAAAATTTTGTTGTAATAAATGTTTATAATATTAATCAAATCCATATATTTTCATTTAAATATATCAATTTCCGACAAAAAATAATAAAATAACCTAATGTTTTTCAAAAATTAATATTAATACAAAATTTTTTTTAACTTTAAAATTATGTTATAATAAATGTTTATAATATTAATCACACCAACATATTTTTCTTCAAATATATCAATTTCTTGTTTAAGATAATCAATTTTCGGGTAAAAACGACGAAATAACCTATAATTGTTGAAATGCTGTAAATGTTCTTTGAAATCTTATGATTTTTTAGGAACAACAGAAATTTTACACGAAAAACACTGACATAACAAAAAATTGTTTAAGAATATTACTGTTCTTTTACAAACTAAATGCTTCTTGTTTATAATAATCGATTTTGGCAAAGAATGTTAACATAACGCAAAATTAAAGAAAAATTTAAGAACAGCACTTTTCGACGAAAAACATTAACATAACCTAACATTTTTCAAAATTGTAAGTTTGATTTTTGAACTCAAATGGTTTTTGTATCAAATAAAAAAAAAATTGGTACAAAAACGATAACATGCCTATTATTGCGCATATGTTGTAAATATTCTTTAAAATCTAATAATTTTTTAGTAACAATAGAAATCTTAGACAAAAAACACTAACAAAAAATTGTTTAAAATTTAAATCTCTTTTTAGAATCGTAATGTTTCTTGTTTAAAGTAACCGATTTCGGTCATTAATCTGAACATAACCTAAATTTGTTTAAAATTGTACGTTTAATTTTTGAAAGATGATAATTTTTTATTAGCAAAACAAGTTCTTGGCAGAAAATACTAACATAACAAAACCTTTTTCAAGATGTTAAATCTTCTTTCACAAACCTAAAGTTTCTTGTGTAAACTAACCGATTTTGGTAAAAAATGTCAAAGTAACCTGAAATTGTTAAAAAATTTCAAAATAGTAAATCGTTGTTAAATTTAATTATATTTGTGTGAAATAACAATTTTTTATGCTAACACAACTCTAAATTATTTTAAAATTTCAAAAAAAATTTTGAAATCTTCTAAGATATTTCCCATGAAAACAGTTAACTTAACCTATCATTGTAAAAATGTTTGTTATCTTCTTCGAAATCTAATGTCTAAAAAATTCAAATACTGGTGTCCGGTACCAAACACTAATATAACCTAAATTTTTTAAAAAGTTATCAGTATTCTCTGGAATCTAATTATTTTTAAATAACCACTTTTCTGTGAATAACGTAAATTTGACCTAAAACTGTCCAAAAATTTAAAATATTTTCGGAACTGTAATTACCCTTATTCCAATATACCAATTTTTGATGTAAAACGTTGGAATAACCTGAAATTGTTCAAACATTATGAACCTTTTAAACAGAATTATTTTAGTTCAAAACTTCAATGTCCAAGAAAAAAACGATAAAAATTGCAAATTAGAAAAATGGAAATTGTTTAAAAAAATTGAATCTTGAAATCTAATTATGTTTTATTTAAAATACCGATCTCCGGCACCAAACGCAAACATAACCTAAAATTGTTAAAAACTTGTGAATCTTCACTGAAATCTATTTTTTCATTCACTTTTCCCTTCAAATAGCCATTTTTCTGTGAAAAGCGCGAATATAAGTTGGCGCTGCTGAAAAAATTAAATTCTTTTTCAAACTACATATATTTTTATTTTGAAATACCAATTTGTTGTGTAAAACACGAACGCAACCTACAATTTTTAACAAATTAATTATCTTTAAATTTTAATGATTTTTGTTTTAATACGTACATGATTATTAGAAAAAGTTAACGAAAACGAAAAACGTAAATTGTTTAGAAATATTTCATCCTTGAAGTTTAATAATTTTTTAGAAATATGAATTTCCGGTATCAAACGCCTACGTAACCAAGATAATCTAAAAGTATTAACTTAATTTCGATTTAGTATTAAAAAGCACAAATGTTTATCTATCAGCGCAATATTTTCTATTATTTTTCTTATTAAAGGTGCTTACTTGTAGATTTCATTATCAAAATTTTAAATTGATATTTAAGATATAAGAGGTAAGTTATAAAAAATTTTAGGTAATGAAAAAGCTAATCTGACTTTTAATAACAATAATTGCGAAATTCATTTTAAATGAATAATTTAAATCCCTCTCTATTTATTTTGGAAATGAGATAAAATTTCTGAAAAATACTTAAAATATTTAAGACAATTTTTTAATTAATTTAAATTAATAATAAAAATATGAAAATTGATGAATTTTAAAATTTTATTTTTAAAATTTTACCTGGAACTGTAGAGAACACGCCCATCTTTGTAAAGTCTGACGAATTTATTTGGACTCGTGATGGTGTGAAGGTAACTTTGCTTTCCATTGTAGAAATAAGTATCTGGTTTCCATATTCTTTGTAGCATGGAAATACTTAATGCCAAATGCTCTTTGTTTCCTTGAAATGCCAAACGTGTATCGACCCACGATTGGCGAAAGTAACAATCCATGGAATACGTCTATTTAAAAAAATAATAATTTTCTTAATTTCAAAACATTATTTTATAATAATTAGGGGGAAACAACTTCTAAAAATGTGTTACAGTACTAATATATAAGAAATTTTAAACTTAGCGAATTATAGTGATATTAATATTGAAATTATTTTGTCTGAACAAAGTTGGATTTTTTTACTGATGGAGAAACATATAGCGAAAATGAATGGAGAGATGTATTGTATTTAAATGAAATAATTATTTATATCAGAGAAGCCATTAAATATATAATTTTTAATCTAGATCAGGTCGTCTTCAAAGTATTCAATAATCAAGTTAATCGAAAGGATATGATTATTTAAATACTTGCTCCTTATTTTGAAATATCATGTTATTATTTTTAGTTCATTAGGTAGGTTTTAAATATAGCTGATAATTTTTTTACCATGTCGACTTCTGAAATAGGACCCATGCTTCGAACCATGATATCGACTTCTACTGTGGCAGGTGGACCCCCAAAATCTGGTCTGACACTATTGTCGTATCCCCTCAATAAATTATCCAAAAGATCGCTAATGTTGCTGTGATTGTTACTCTGAGTCCTTTGACGTGTAGATAGTTTTGGACCAGTTGCAACTCTGAAAAAATTAAAACAGACTTCTTAAAAATTTAAATTTAAATATACCATAGTATTTGTAATTTATAATTTACAACTTACAACATGCAATTTACAAGTTAGAACTTAAAATTTAAATTTACAATTTGTCGTTTGCGAATTACAATGTACAATAGACAATTGGCAATTGACAGTTTAAATTTATAATTACATATTAAAAATCTACAATCTGCAATTTACAATTTACAATTTATAATTTAAAACTTAAAATTTACGACTTAAAACTTACATTGTGCAAGTCAGAATTTTAATTCACAATTAACAGTTTAGAATTTACAATTCACAATTACCAATTTTAAAATTACAAATTGAAATGTACAATTTACATGTTACAATTTTCAATTTACAATTGAGAATTCAAAATTCAAAATATATAATTTTCAATTCACAATTAAAATTTACAATATAACATTGACAATGCACATTGCACAATTTACAATTTAGAACTTACAATTTAAAATTTACAATTCACAATTTAAATTAAAAATTTCAATTTGAAATGTACAATTTCCACTTTGAAATTAACAATTTAAAATTTACAATTCAAATTTTACAAATTAAAATTGCCAATTCACGATCAACCTTTTACAATTTAAAATGCACAACTTATAATTTGCAAGTTAAAATTCACAATTTATAATTTGTAATTGAAATATACGATTTATAATTTATAATTTATCATTTACATTTTAAAAATTAAAATTTTCAATTCACGAATCAACATTTACACATTGCAATTTACAATTAACAATTTTCATTTTTATATTTGCAATTTACAATTTTAAATTTTAAATTGACAATTTATAATTTAAAACTTAAAATTTTCATTTCACAACTCAAAATTTACAATTTGCAATTTACAATTTACAGTTCACATTTTACATTTAAAAGTTAACAATTCACAGTTTAGAACTCACAATTTCTAATTTAAAATATTTGAGCTTAAAATTTACAATTTACTATTTGCATTTTACAAGTTAAAATTTAAAATTCACAATTTACCATTTACTATAGTCATGTTACAATTTACAATGAACAAGTAAAATTTACAATTCACTGTTTTCAATTTTTCAATTTTCAGTTAAAAAATTAAAATATAGAATTTACAATGTACAATGTACAATTTACTATTTATATTTTAGAAATAAAAGTTTACAATTCACAGTTAATAATTAACAATTTATAATTTGAAATTTACAAATTAAGATATATAATTTCAAATTTTCTCTTGACAATTTATAAATTACAATTTTCACTTCACAACTCAAAATTTACAATTTACAATTTCTTATTTACAGCTTACCCTTTATATTTTAAATATTAAAACGCAACAATTCACAGTTAACAATTAACAACTTACAATTTGAAATTTAAAAATTACAATATACAATTAACAATTTTTAATTGACAATTGACAGTTGACCATTTACAATTTACAACTTAGTATAAAAATGATTAAGATCTCAAATCCTAATAATTTTACAACTGTTTTATTAATAAATAAATAATAAAATAATAATTTAAAAAATCCCTGCACAATGATGATAAATTGTAAGTTTTTTGTCAAAGTTTCTAATTTCTTATATAACTTTGTAAATGTGCAAATTCTAGAGAAAATTTGTACTTTATAGTAGATTTAGTTAAATAATTTTCAAACATTTTTAAGAGTGTAGCAGAAAATTATAACTGTAATTATAATAGCAACTGAATAGAATTTCTTATTATTGTGCTTTACTCTAATTTATTGTGAAAATACATTTCTATCTGGGTTGTCTTTAAAAAAAGTATTTAATTTTCATATTTTTTGTATCATCATTTAACAATTGTTTAATTGTTTAGATTCGGAATTTTTTATTGGGGCCTTCCAAATCCTCAAGAATTTTCTAAATTCCTAATTTTTTATCTGGAATTGTTAAGTTCTCCATTTTATGTTGTAAAATGTAATTAATTAGTCAACAATTTTATTGTATTTAAACGATCAACCTTAGATCTACACATTTCTTTAGGATCTAAAAGCTGTCAATTTTCCATTACCCTTAATAAAAATCTCCTTTTCTGGAACAATTTAGCTTGAAAGCTTTCAATGTAGCGAAACGCCTCGACGACAGAAGAGAAGAAAGTCAAATTCGATTTCTAAAAGTTGATCTTTAAAACATATTTTTAAAATGCACAATTAAAAGAATGTAAACAGCCTGGTGCGATTGAATAAAAATTGCGATACATTTCGAAGGAACATCTTCCATCTTGAAATTCTCAAACTTTTAAATTAAAATAAATCTAAGAAGGTTCAATCCAGGGATTAATCAAACACAAGTTAATCTTTGAAGATAATTTATTACTCGAAAATTTGTGTTTCTAAGGAACTCAACATTCCATCATTTTGCAATCAACTGAAAACGAATATCTGCCATAGAATTTCAGAATATTACACAATGCTCTTCTTTGCAGAGTTATAAGATGTGAATATCAAACCCTCGTGAAACTTTCCAATTCGAATCGGAAGAGTAGCAATGGAAAGTTCCGAACAAAGGACGACAAAAAAATGGCGCAAATAATACTTGGATTAAAAATTTTTTTAATTGTAAAAAATACCTTTATCTACTAAATCTAATTTTATATCCTTTAAAAGTAAAAAATTTCTTTTTTAATTTTTGGGATTTCTTATTTATTTAAGGATCTGGAGCTGACACTTTTACTATTCCGATTCAGAGGAGATTTCAGTTCATCATTCGGAAAGCGTCGATATCCACTGTAAGTTAAGGAAAAGCAATTTCACGGGAGAGAAAAATCGCGAGGCAGGATTATAAGCCTGACGAGAGTTCTTAACGGGGATTACACGGGGGACGAAACCAAGGATTACATGAAAAAGTGGCTAAAATTTCCTGATACGAGTTGGGAAATAAACGAAAAAGTACGATTTCATTAATTGTTGTTTTCAGGATATTTATAAAACTTTTGGAATAGTTTTACAGTAATCTTTGAAAAATTGCAAGTTTCGCAAAAAAATTGTTGGAACTTTGTTCCAAATACGGAGGTATCAGAAAGTCATACATCAAACTTGCATCAAAGTTCCCTCAAAGTTGCAGCAAAGTTGCATCAAACTTGCATTAAAGTTGCATCAAACTTGCATCAAAGTTGCATCAAACTTGCATCAAACTTGCATAAAACTGGCATCAAACTTGTATTGAACTTGTATCAAACTTACATCTTACTAAATATTAGATGAAAATTCGAAACAAGATTGCATCACACTTTAAGCAAACTTATAAAAACATACAATCACTTTTGCAAATTTGCATTATTTCAGTAATATTGTAAGAGTTTTTGAACAAAGAAATCAGAAAATGAACCTTTAAAAAAAATGTCATGCAAAAAAAAATCGCATAGCAGGATTATAAGTATGAAAAGTGTTTTTAACGCGGACTACACGACATGACTCAGCCAAGGATTCCATAAAAAATATTTAATTAAATCTAGTCATTAGGTATACTTCTCAGCAAACTAGCAGGAATTTTGCATATTACTTATGATATAATTAACATAGATTGGCAGCAATATTTTATCCGTTGTGATTTTGTAGCAATTTTTCAGTATCAATATAGGGAATTTGCAGCAAAATTGCATTAAACTTGCATCAAATTGATATTAAACTTGCACCCAACTTGTGTCAAATTTCCATTAACGATTCATCAAATTTACATCAAACTTGCATCAAACTTGCACCAAGCATGCATAAATCTGACATCAAATTTGTATTGAACTTGCTAAAAACGTACATTCGACTAAATATTAGAATAAAATTTACAGCAAGCTTGTAAAACGCTTTTAGCAAACTTATAGAAATAAAATCACTTTTGCAAATTTGCATAATTTAAGTCATATTGTAAGAATATTTTAACAAAGAAATAAAGAAATCATCCTTAAAAAATAAACCTTGCTTGAGAGCAAAATCGCACATCAGGATTATAGGTCTGAAAAGTGTTTTTAACGCGGATTACACGGCAGGAATCAACCAAGGATTTCATAAAAACTATTTTATGAAATCTAATTATTAATTGTACTTCTTAGGAACCTTGCAGGAACTTTTCATGTTATTTATGACATAATTAACATAGATTTGCAGCAATAGTTAAGCCATTGTGGTTTTGTAGCAAATTTGCAGCATTAATACGCAATTTTCTGCAACATTGCATTCAACTTGCATTAAATTCGCATTAAACTTGCATCCAACTTGTATCAAATTTTCATTAACGATGCATAAAATTTACATCAAACTTGCATTGAAATTGCATCAAACATGCGCAAAACTTGCACCAAACTTGCATCAAATTTGCGTGAAACTTGCATCAAACTTGTATAAAACTGGCATCAAACTTGTATTGAACTTGAATTAAACTTACATTAGACTAAATATTAGATTAAAATTCGAAGCAAGCTTGCAGCGAACTTTTAGCACACTTGTAGAAACATAAAATCACTTTTGCAAATTTGCATCACTTCAGTAATATTGAAAGACTATTTTAACAAATAAATTAAAGAATAAAATACGGTAGAACTCAACTAAGGATTCCAAAAAAAACTATTTAATTAAGTCTAGTCATTAATTGCACTTCTCAGCAACTTTGCAGGAACTTTGAATACTATTTATGACATAATTAACATATATTTCTAGCAATATTTAAAACCTTGTGAGATTGCAACAATTTTTCAGCATCAATATAGGAAATTCGCAGCAAAGTTGCATTTAACTTGCATCCAACTTGTGTAAAATTTTCATTAACGATGCATCAAATTTACATAAAACTTGCATCAAACTTGCATTAAACTTGCATTAAACTTGCAAGAAACTTGCATCAAATTTTAACAAAGTCTGTATCAAAATTGTATCGAACTTGCATCGAACTTATATTGCATTAGACTCGCAACTAATCTGCAGCAAACGTGCAGGGATTTAATAAAAAACTTATTAAAACAATAAAAATTACTTTTGCAGAAATGCATTATTGGAGTATGTTTTCAGCATCTCTATAGACAATTTGCGAAAAATTTGCAGGAATTAGGAAATACATTGCTTATAAATTGTAGGAACTTTATTCCTGATTTGCAAGATCAGACAGAAGTTATACTTTATACTTTCTTTAAAATTGCTTCAAACTTGTATCAAACTTGCATCAAACTGACATAAAACTTGAAATCACAAAATGGTTCGCACGAGTTAGGAATAATTCAGAGAAACTTTTTTATTAAATTCACTTATTAATTGTACTTTTAAGTAACCTAATAGCAACTTTGCATATTATTTATAACATAATTAACATAGATTTGCAGCAATCGTTAAATTTTTTTAGTTTTCATCAATTTTTCATCATCAATATAGACAATTTGCAGCAGCATTGCATTCAACTTGCATTAAAGCTACATTAAATTTGCATTAAACTTGCATCAAACTTGCATTAAATTTACATAAAAGTGGAATCAAACTTGCTTCAAACCACCGTCAAACTGCCATAAAACTTTCAGAAAACTTAGACCAAACTTGCATTATGCTTGCATCAAATTACATTGAACTATCTTATAAACTTATTTGTGAAAAACTCGCAGCAAACTTGCAGGGAACTTGTGAAACTGATAAAAACATGAAATTACTTCATACTTGCATCGAACTTGCATCAAACTTGTACAAAACGAGCATCAAACTGGCTTTATACTTGCACCAAACAAGTATCAAACTTGCATCAAACTGGCATAAAACATGTGCCACACTTGGATTAAACTTGTATTAAACTTGCATAAAACTTAAATGCGACTAAATATTTAATTAAAATTTGAAGCAATCTTGTGGCACACTTTTAGCAAACTTGCATCTTTTAAGCATTATTGTGAGAGTATTTTAAATAGGAAACCAACGAGTTTTTTACGGATTATAAGGGAGGATTCAACTCAGGATCATCCATCCAACTTGCATCAAATTTGCATTAAACCTGTATCAAACTGGCATAAAATTGTTATCAAACTTGCATCACACTTGTGGACAATTTTGTAGTCGCCTTTTTCACAATCTGCAGGGATCATTAAGAAGAAAATTGCATCAAATTTGCAGCAAACTTAGAAAACTTGCACAACAATAAAATTACATTTGCAAACTTGCATCATTGCAGAAATACGAGTTATCAATTAAACAAAAGAGCAAAATTTGAATAATGGTACTCATTAATCAGACTTTTCAAAAACCTTGCAGCATTTTTGGAATATATTTGTGGCATCCTTAAGATAGTTTAGAAAATCTCTTTAATAAATCTAAAGTTCGTAGCAATTTATGGCATCAGCCTAGACAATTTGCAGCAAAATTTCTATAATTACACAATGCTTTACAATAATTGCATAGAAACACTGGCCCAAACCTGTAAGGATTATAAAGAAATCATGTTACAAATATGCACCAAACTTGCATCAAACTTGCACCAAACTTGCATCAAACTTGCATCAAACTTGCATCAAACTTGCATCAAACTTGCACCAAACTTACATCAAACTTTCATCGAAATTGCACCAGACTATCACCAAATTTGCAATATACCTACAGCAAACTTGCAGAAAAACGAAATTGCTTTTGCAAACTTGCATCAATGCTGCACTATTGTAAGTAAATTTCAACAACATAATCAACAAATATAATTTAAAATGAAAATAATGAGTTTGCAGACAAATTTATTGACTTTTTAAAATTCAAGGAATGAAGTTATAATGATTGCGAGTACACTTACAAAAATGAGGCGTAGGAAGTGATGAGATTAGCGAAGGCGAGCAGGACTCGTTGCTTCATGGTCGTCACCAACTGGTCCTCACTTCCTTTTCTCAATCGGACCATCAATTCGTTTTTCCCGAACGCTTGCACGTTACTCTCTGCAAAATAAAAACTTGAAAATTAGTTGCATCTAAATATTTCTCGCTGGATACATTTCGAGGCTAATCGATATTTAACCAATCCAACTCAGATGAAAGCTACCTTCAATTTCCCACTTGATGCTCTCTAATTCAATTTCACCAACCAAGTTAAACAAAATAGTGTATGATTATTAAAAATTATTATTTTGTTGATATTTTATGTAACACCTTAAATGTAAAATTAACAGTTAAATAACAATGAATTGTCAATTGGAAATTATCCATTGTAAGTTGTGAATTGTACATTTTGAATGGCAAATTTATCATTTTTAAATTGTAAACGAAAAATTATAAATTATAAATTATAAATTGCAAATTGTAAATTCTAAATTGGAAATCGTAAATAGTAAATTGTGAATTTTTAGTTGTCCATTGTCAATTATAAATTTTCGATTTTCAATTCTAGATGGTGAATTATAAATTTTAACTTGTAAATGATAGATTGTAATTTGTCAATTGACAAATTCCAAATTTAAATTGCCAATTGCCAATTGTAAATTGTTAATTGTTAATTCGTAATTGTTAATTTTCATTTGTAAATTAATTTCAGTTAATAATTCTCTTTATATTAAATGCCTTTGTCGCTTCACTAATTCAAATATGCAAATTTTATTTCTATTTCTATATTATTATATTTTAATATTAATTATATATTACGCTACTTATTTCCATATTGATTTTATTTTATTCTTATTCTATACAAAAGTTTGCAAGCCCACTGGTTTCTTAAATCTATTATTAAAGAAATAAATTCACAGTTATTAATTGCAGATAGCTAATTTTGAATCGGCAATTTCTAATTTTCAATTGTCATTCGCCTATTGCAAATTGTCACTTGGTAATTGTAAATTGTAAACTTTAAATGGTAAATTGTAAATGCCAAACGTTAACTTGTAAAATGTAGATTGTAAATTGCGAATTGCAAATTGTAAGTTGTCAATTGAAAGTTGAAAATTGTGAATTAGTAATTGTACAATATAAATTCTAAATCGTTCATTGTTAATTCTAATTTCACAGTTGTTAATTGTTGATTTTCAATTGTACACATTTTAAATGGTAAATTTTTTATTTTTTTGTTCAATGAGTTCTTTTCAGTAAAGGAATAATTTTCTGTGTAATGAAGGGCTCTTCCAGTTTATTTATTTACATTTATTGTAAATTTTATTTTAAGTTATAAATTATGATTATAATATGTATATTATTATTTGTATCAATAAATGAACAAGTTGATAATTGGCAATCGTGAATTGTTCGTTGTAAATAGTTAATTGTATCGTGAATATTGTAAATGCAATTATAAATTGTCAACTGTAAATTATAATTGAAAAATGTATCGTAAAAATACAATAAGTTGCATGTTTATTTATATATTATTATATTATATTATTATTCATATATTTATTTATTTTAACATTACTTAAAATTTAATTTTATTCTTTATAATATTTAAATAAATGAAACCAATGAATGGATTGTAAATTATCAAGTGTCAATTAAAAAATGAAAATAGTGAACTGACAATTACGAATTGCAAATCTTTAAATGTTTATTGTTTATTAAAACTTGTCAATTTTCAATTGTGATTTATAAAGTTAAAAATGGAAAATTGTAAATTGTGAACTTTAAAAAGTAAATTGTGAAGTATAAATTTTAAATTTTAGATTCTAAAGCGCAAATGGTAAGTTGTAAAGTTTATATTTTAAAATGCAAATAGTAAATTGTAAATTATATATTGTAAGTAATAAATTGTAAGTTGTATATTGTAAATTTAATTTATAAAGTGTAAATGATAAATCTTAAATTTTAAAGTAAAAATATTCCATAATCAATTATAAACCAAAAATTGTAAATTGCTATTGTTAATTCATTGCTTTAAATTCTTAATTGCCATTTAAATATCTTCAATAGTAAATTGTGAAATGCAAATCGTAAATTGTAAATTGCAAATTGTCTTTCTAATTAGTAGAATCTGAATGGTAAATTTGTGAATTGTAAATTAAAAATTTTAAAATTTACATTGACAATTGTTGATTGAAAATTGTGAAATAAAGGTTGCAAATTTTCAATCGCTAATTATTAATAGACAATTGCAGATTGATGATTGTAAATAGTCAATTATCAATTGTGAATTGATATTTTTATATTTGAATTTACCAATTAAATATGTTCAATGGTAAATTGTCAGTTTTCCCGTGTAAATGGTCAAATTGTTAATTTCCAAATATAAATTCCAAAGTGTCAATTGTCAATTTTCAATTACAAAATTGCAAACTGTAAGTTGTATACCGTCAATTGGAAATTGTAAATGGTTAATGATCAATTCTCAATTGTCAGTTATCAATTACAAACTGTCAACAGAGAATTGAAAATTATAAATTTTAAATAGTAAGTTGTCAATATTGTCAATTGTAACTTGTAAATTGCCAATTATCAGTTGTCAATTATTAATGTTTAATTCTAATTTGTAAATTGTAAATTATAAATGATTAATTGTCAATTATCAAGGATTAATTCTAAATTGCAAATTATAAATTGAAGCCTAAATGAAAATCCTTTTTCTATGGAAGTTAAATACGTTCCGAACAAACCAATAATTCACATAATACACTCAGCGAGCCACTACAGTCAGAAGATAATTTTATTGAACCCCTCCAGATTATCCCTTAATCAGTGATAAATTGTTGCCAATGCTCTGCAAATTAAGCGGCCAATCATGGAGGTTTGACTTTGCAATTATCATACCGCAACCAGTATTAAAATATTGCAGACGAAAAATGTTTAAAAATAAACCTGCTAATAGAATGCTTTGAACTGAGGTTGGCTGAATGACTGTTAATGATTTCGAATTCCCATGGGTAATATCAAAGCATTCGAGCCAAGGTGGCAAATCACACACGAGACCGAAATATTTCATTTGTGATTGCGACTCGTGGAAGGCACCAAATCAACGTCGTGTTTGCCTTTCTACCAGAACAGTCGTTATACATATTTGGAACACTCGAGATCAAAGCGAATGGGATTTTGGCAATTATTTCCACTATCTAGATTCGTTCTTGTTTTGCTACTTTCAAAAATATTGGGAATGTTTATTTTTAGGTTTCTGATTGACCCATGTTCTTTCTTCTATTTTCGATTTTTAAATTAATTAGAAAAAAAAGGATATAAGGAAAAAAAGTTATCGGTATTCGAACCCGGGTCAGTCCATTCTAATGTTAAAGTACATCGCTTAGCGTACCCAGGACGGACGCAGATTAGGCAAGACTTGGCAATCAGAGGGATTTTTTTTTAATTGCAAAAGTTAGAGAATTTCTGTAAGAAGCACTTTAAGTAAATGTTAATAATAATAAAGGCTTCCACTCATGACCCAGTTGTATTTAGTAATTTTTTGTATAAAGTACCTTTTTTCACTCTAGTAAGATAAAGACTATATAGTAATTTTTCTTTAAATAAATTAGCTTAATAAATTTTGTTTAAAATGTGTTATAAATATAAAAATAAACATAAATAACCAAATTTAATTTCAATTACTAAATTATTCACTAATATTGTCAGGCATTTAAGAAGATTCAAACACATTTTTAACGGATGGAAATAATTTGAAGGCATTCCAAAGTATTTTGAAGATTTTAGGACATTTTCAAAACTTCTAACATATCTTCAAAAGTTTTGGAAAATGTTCAGGGGTTTTAAAATATTTTGAAGGATTTTAAATATCTTAGACTATTTTAAATATATTTCTCTAACTGGAAGTGATTCCGAAAGATTTTAGGTATTTTTAAAAATTTTAAGGAATTTTAAAAATTGCAAGGAATTTTCAAGAGCTTTTAAAAATATCAGGTAATATCAAAATATTTAAGAATTAGCAAATCTTAGGTTATCCAAGAATTTTTCAATTTATTTGATCAATTTAATGGCATTTTAATGGATTTTAGATATTTTAGGGTATTCTGAAAGATTCTAAGAAATTTGCATTTTATTACCATAATTTGAAGGGATTTCGAAAGATTAAAATTTTTTTAGGGTAGTCCAAAATATAACAAGGAATTTTCAAACGATTTAAAAAATTAGAAGGAATTTCCACTAATTATCAAGTTTTTAGGTAATTGTTGAAAATTCCAAGGAAGTTTCCAGAGCTTTAGAAAGCTTTCTGGAATTTTAGAATATTCAAAAGAATTTGTAATTTATTTCAATAATTGAAACCGATTCCAACAGATTTTTGAGATTAAAAGGTATTTTTAGAAATGCCAAAGAATTTTCAAGAGCTTTTAATACCTTTAAGAATTGTCGAAAGATTTCAAAGTATTTGGAAGATTTTAGGTAATTTTTGAAAATTCCAAGGAAATTTCAAGAGCTTCTGAAACTTTTTAGGGATATCAAAAGGTTTAAAAGGATTTGGAATATTTGAGGAAATTTAAAAGGATTCAAAGGAATTTTCAATTTATTTCAATAATTTTAACTAATTCCAAAGATTTGTAAGATTTTAAAGTATTTTTAAAAATTCTAAGGAATTTTGTAAAGCTTTTATAACTTTCAAGAAATATAAAAACATTGCGAAGGATTTGGAATATTTTAGGTAATTGTTAAAAATTCCAACGGAGTTTCAATAGCTTCTGAAACTTGCAAGGGATTTCCAAAGATTTTAAAGAATTTGGAATATTTAAAGGAATTTAAAAAGCTTCGGAAGGAATTTTCAATTTATTTAAATAATTTAATTTAATATTTTGAAGAACTTTGAAACTTTAAAGAAATATCAAAAGAATGCAAAGGATTCGGAATATTTCAGGTAATTGCTGAATATTCCAAAGAATGTTTAAGAGTTAAAAAAAATTCCCGGGATTTCCAGCGATTTTAAAGAATTTGGAATATTTGAGGGGATTTAAAGAGCTTCGAAGGAATTTTTAATTTATTTCAATAATTTAAAAAAAATGCCAACGATTTTAAATATTTTAAGATGTTTTTAAAAAATCAAAGGAATTTTCAAGAGCTTTTAAACCTTCGAGAAATTGGAATATTTTAGGTAAATGTTGAAAATTCCAAGGAAATTTTAAGAGCTTCTGAAACTTTCAAGGCATATCAAAAGATTTTAAAGGATTTGGAATATTTGAGGTAATTGTTAAAAATTCCAAATGAGTTTCAAGATCTTTTGAAACTTTCAAGAAATAACAAAAGATTCCAAAAGATTTCGAATATTTTAGGTAATTGCTAAAAATTCTACGGTATGCTCAAGTTTTTAAAAATTTTCCTGAGATTTCCAGATATTTCAAAGAATGTGGAATATTCGAAGGAATTTAAAAACCTCTGACAGAATTTTCAAATTATTTCAATAATTTAAAAAGATTCCAACGATTTTAAAGATTCTAAGGTATTTTTAGAAATTCCAAGGAATTTTCAAGAGCTTTTAAACTTTTTTAGAAATGTCGAAAGATTTAAAAGTATCTGGAATATTTTAGGTAATTATTTTGAAGAGCTTTACATCGTTGGCAGGGATTTAAAAATATTTGATCCAAAGGATTTTTAAGAATTTTAAGTATTTTCAGAAATTCCAAGCAATGTTTAATTGACTTCAATGATTTTAAGCTATTTTAACAAATTTGAAAAATTTAAGGGTATTTTTTAAAATTCCAAGGGATTTTTGAAAGCTTAAAAAAGTTCTTAGGAATTCCAAAATATTTTAAAGAACTTCAAATATTTTAGACAATTTAAAATGATTACAAAGAATTTTCAAGAGCTTTTAAAAATTTCCAAAGCGTTTCAAAATATTTGAAAGAATTTAAAATATTTCAGACAGTTAAAAATTTTAAACTTCCAAGGGAGCTCAAAAAATAGCGAAATATATGGAATATGTCAGGCAACTTAAAAAGCGTTCCATAAATTTGTAATATATTTTAATAATTTGAAACTTTTTTAACCAATTTTAAAGACTTTGGTCTATTTTTCAAAAATCGGAGGAATTTTCAAGAGCTTTATAAAATTCTTAGTGATTTCAAAACATTGCGAAGAATTTTAAATATCAAGAGAATTAAAAGAGATTCCGAAGGATTTTGAAGATTTTAAATTATTTTTAGAAATTCCAAGGAATTTTCAAAATTTGTTGAGACTTTAAGAGGATTTAATGATGAATTGAAATTATAAATTATAAATTGTAAATAGTTGGCGGTATATTAAAAATAAAAATTGGAAATTTTGATTGTAGATGATAAATTGTAAATTGTTGATTTTAATTTATAGGCCGTAAATAGCTAAATGCAGATTGTAAATGTTAGTTTGTTAATTCATTGTAAACTCTAAATGGAAAATTTCAAGTAGAGGAATCCAGATTGTAAGTTGCTTACTTACTTTACAATATAAAATTAGATTTTGTAGAACAATGAATTAAGATCTAAAACTTAAAATGTACATTTTACAATTTATTAACAATTTTGCTTGAAAGTGTGCAATAGAATATTAATAAATTATTGTCGATGACAATTCAAAAAAGTTATAAACTGTAAATTATAGATTGCAAATAGCATACCGTAGATTATACATTTAGATTTTAGTTGTAAATAGTTAAATATAGATTGAAAATTATAACTTGTGAATTTTAGACTTTTAATTCATTATAAATTCTAGATATAAATTTTTGAACAGTTAAATTTAGATTATAAATTGCCTACTTATTTTACAACAGGAAAGTAAAATTTTTTTATACAAATAAATCATAATCTATAAATTATAATTAAAATTCTATTAAAATTGTTGCTTGAAAAATAGTTAAATTGTAAAATGTAGGTATAGCATTTTTTACTGATAATATAGATTATAAATGAATTAAATCCAAAAGATTAAAAATGTTCAAATTCATTCAATTTTTTAAAATAAGAATAGTTTTAATTGAAAACAGAAAAGGATTCATTAATTCATAATGAAAATATCAAATAAAGCTAATCGTATTCAAAGAATGTTTTTCACTCAAGAAATAAGCGGAATCTAGTTTACCAGATTCTCGTAACTTCGATAATCTCTTATTTCCGCTTTCAGTCGAGAAATTCTTTTATAACTATTTCAAAGTATTTCGGATCGATCAATAATAAATAGAATTCAAAGGTCTCTATAAATTTTGTGAAATTATGAAAAAAAATTTAATTTCATTAAATTATACTCTATTATTTGAAATTAGGAAAACCCTATTTTTAATCTTTGTTTTGAAAACTATTTCAACATTAAAATATTTGAAAAAGCTGTGAAAAAATGATAAATTATAATAATAATAATTATCATATAAAATTCCCATTGACCAATTCCAAAAGATCGAAAATACAAAAAAAAAATGAAATTAATAATTGAAAACTAATATTGTTTAGATAAATATAGTTGACGTTTTACTTATTTTGATTTTTTAATTTTCTCTTTTAGTTAATAAGTTTTTCATTTTTATCATCTAAAATATATGCTTTATTTTGTATTCAAAACTGTTAAAATTGCTAATAAAAAATAAAATTCTAACAATGAAGATTAATTTTTTACCAAAAATATGACTTTTTAAACAGGAAGATTAATTTTGCGCAAAAAAAGATCAATTTTTAACAAAACAGTTTAATTTTCAATCAAGGAGACCAAAAAGGCGAAGTGGCAGAAAATTCGTCTTTTTGGCAGAACATTATTTCTTTTGTTTAAAAATTCATTTCTTCGGTGAAAAATTCAATTTTTTATTATATTTTTTTTCTTTAACATTAAGTTGGACTGTTCCATTTTTTGTTACAAATTTATCTTTCCAGTTGAAAATTCATTTCTTCCGTTGAAAATTCAATTTTTTATGTGAAAATTTATCTTTTTCATTTCTAGTTGAATTTTAATTTCTTTAGTTAAAAGTTTATTTCTATAGTTTTCCTTTTATTTAAAAATTGAGTTATGTGGTTGAAAATTCATCTTTTTTGTTAAACATTATTGTCTGTGTATGAAAATCTATCTCTATTCTTTAATAACTTAGAGAACAATAATTTTTTCATTATAAATTTATTCACACATTTTTATTTTTCAAAGACTATACAGTTAAATCATAAAATCGAATAAACAAATTTTTCCATGTTATGAAAATAATTTATATTTTTTAGTAATGATTCATTATCTTAAATGAAAAATCTTTTCTTTTTTTTGTTCAAAATTGAACTACTTTGTTTAATTAATTGTTTAATTATATTTTTAACCGAAAATTTAACTATTTTATGTTTGTTTGAACATTTATCTTCTTCAGTTTAAAATTTCAGTATTTTGTTGCAACTTTTTCTTTTGTGGCAGAAAATTATTCTTCTTAGTGACAAATTCACTTTTTTCTTTAATAATTGCTCAATTTTGCTAAGAAATAATCTTTTAAGTGAAAAAAATTATGTGTTAAAAATTTAATTCTTATTTCTTTAACTAAAAATTGTGTAATCTATTTTTTATTAAAAATGTATGATTTTTAGTGTAAAATAGACCTATTTTGTTTGAAAAATTTTTTTTTGTAGAAAATGAACTGTCTTGGTTGAAAATTCATGTATTTTATTAGAAATTTTTTGCCGTGGGAAATTATTCTTCTTGGTAAAAATTTCATTTCATTGGTTGAAAAGCAGGTTTCCATTTGACCTTTATTTTTTTCATAAACAGTTGATATTTTTGGTAAAAATTTAATTTGCTTTGTTCAAAATTTAGCTATGTAGTGAAATATTTATTTTCTTTGCTTAAAAAGTTATTTCTTTAACTAAAAATTATACTATTATATTTTAGTTTAAAAATATATCCTTTTTAATGGAAAATTCATCTATTTTGTTGAAAATTGATGTTTTTTTGGTAGAAAATTATCCATTTCGTTTAAAAATTCAACTACTATTAGGTTAACAATTCCATTAAAAATTAAAATATTTGGTTGAAAATGTAAATATATTTTGTAAAAAAATATTATTTTTGTTAGAAACTGAATATTATTTATGAAAATTTCATTTCTTTGGTTACAAATTTAGCTATGTAGTTTAACATTTATTTTTTATGCTTAGATTAACTAAAAATTATACTATCATATTTTTAAAATTTTTTATCTTTTTTAATTGAAAATTCCTTTCTTTTGTTCAAAATTTGTCTTCTTTTGTTAACAAATTAACGTTTTGGGATGAAAATTCGATTACAAAATTTAATATTTGGTTGAAAGTTCATGTATTTTGTTAAAAATTATTCTTTCTGTTTAAAAATTAGTTGTTTTTTTGGAAAATTAATATTTTTACACAAAATGTAACTAGATTTTTTGTCGATTTTTCCTAGACATTTAATCTTTTTCGTAGACAATTCATTTCATTGTTTAAAAGTTTTAAGTATTGAGTAAAAAAAAATTTATTTCTTTACACTTTTTTTCTCTAACTGCAAATTAAACTTCTCAACTTTTTGATGGAAATTAACCTTTTTGTTTGTTTAAAAATTTATTTATTTTGTTGAAAATATTTTTATTGTAGAAAATTATTCTTTTTGTTAAAAAATTAATTTTTTTTAAATTAGTTTTTTAATGAAAATTAATTTCTTAAACTAAATTTGTTGGTCGAAAGTTTTTTTATAGGTATTTCATCTCTTTGGTAGGAAATTAATTTTTTGGTTAAAAACAAAACTATTTTGTTAAAAATTGATTTTATATGTTAAAAAAATTATTTTTCTGCTAATTAGACTATTCTATTTTTCGTGGAAAATTGTTATTATGGTGCTGGAAATTCATCTATTTTGTTAAAAATTTGTCTTTTTTAGTAGAAAATTGATATTTTTAGTTGAAAATTCGTCCACAAGTCAAAAAACTTAAAATTCCATTAAAAATTCAAATATAAAGCTGGAAATTCATGTATTTCGTTACAAATTATTATTTTTACAAAATTAAACTTTTCTAATTATTCGCTGAAATATTTTTATGGAAAATTTTTCTTTTTTTCTAGAAGTTTAGCTCTTTTGGTTTAAAATTCAACTCTTAGTTGGAAATTCTATTATAAATTAAAATATTTGGTTGAAAATTCAAACATTTTGTTCAAAATTATTCTCTTATTTAGAAAATTAATTTTTTAAATGAATATTTGATTTCTTTGTTTGAAAATTAAATTTGGTAACTGAAAATTCAATTATTACATTTTTGGTTTTTTTTGCTTCAAAATTCAACTATTTTGTTATAAATTCATTTTATTTGGTTGCAAACTTATTTCTCTAATTCAGAATTAAACGATTCTATTTTCTACTTAATTTTATCTTGTTTAGATGAAAATCTATTTATATATTTAAAATTTTTATTTTTTTGGAGACAATTGAACTATTTGTGTAAAATTGTTTTAAATTCATAATTTTAATACAAAGTTTATTTAGTTAGATAGAAATTAGACAAATTTTTTGTTTGGAAACGAATTGTTTTTTTTTACTAAAAATGTAGGTATACTATTTTTGCTAGAAAATTTATCTTTTTCAGTTGAAAATTCAGTTGTATTTACTAATTTTTATTTTTTGGATACCATTAGTAAAGTAATGAAATCGATTGAAAATTTCTTCCGATTTTCTTATTTTATTAAATAAATTGTTTTAAATCATAATTTATATCTGAAAACACTTATAGTCAAAAATAATTATTTTTCCAAGTTATAAAAATAATTCATAATCTTTGTTAAAAATTCATAATTTTAGTTGAAAAAGCTTTTCTTTTTTTGTTCAAAATTTAACTGTTTTGTGAATATTTATTTTAATTGCAAATTCAACTATTTCATTATTATTTTATTTAAAAGTTTATTTCTTTGCATAAAAATGTAAATTTTTTTTTAAAATTCGCATTTTATTGTTGAACATGATTTTATTTTACTAAAAATGTATCTATGTTATTTTTTCTTGAAAAAAGATTTTTTTGGTAAAAAATTCAGTTATTTTGTTAAAAAATAGTCCATTTTAGTCAAAAATTCTATTCCTTTGATAGAAAATGTATTTTTTTTAGTTTGTAATTTCAACTTTTTTGTTAAATTTGATTTTATTACCTGAAACCCCAAAATTATAGATGAGAATTTCTGCCATTATTGATTAAATAATCTTTGTTAATGTGAAAATTTGTATTCTTTCTTGAATTGAAATGTTTCTTATTGGAAATTAAATTATTTATTGGTAGAAATATCAAATGTTAGACTTTTTTAACAATTAATTTTTAACAATTGATTTTTAACAAAAATTCATTAGTTTGGTTTGAAATTTAATTATTTTTTCGAAAATTCCCTTTTTCTTGGTTGAAAATTAATTATTGCAAATGAAAATGCAATAATAAAATTTTACATAATAAATTTTAATAACTGAAACTCAATTTCTAATTATGTGTGTGAATTTGGCAACATTTCTTGAAATTTTAAAAAATACCCAATCTACATTGACAATAGAAAGCTTAAACATTTGAATAGCTCATATTTTTTTTAATTTTCCTTTTTTAACAACTGAAAAACGTTTCACAAGGCAATGGCTGCCTAACAAGCGGATTCATTTTTAGTTTCTTTTTTGCCATTCGAGATGCATGACTAAAATTCCGGTTCTCTCCAAAATCAATCGTTTCCCAGTTTTTGCAAAATCATTTCGTGTCTTCGCATTATTTAAACAAATCCCAAATACTCCCCAAGTAATAATTTATTTTTTAAAGCGCACTTTATAAAATTTTTTATTTTTTATGTCTCAGCGAGTCTCAGTTTCAAGTTTTATTTTCTGAATCATTCGTTCCGAATCTTAACTTCCTGATAAATCAATAGATCGGAATTTTATTATCAATTAAAAAGCCGGAATATTCTCGAGTCCGGAGATTGTCATCGGAAATTTCCTTACATTTTTTTTTCCTTCCGTCGTTCGCGATTTGTGGCGAAAGAAAATTGTCTCTTTGAATTTACCAAGATTCCCAACGTTTAATTTATTAAGATTTCGTTATTTCTGGATTAATTTTTCTCGTATGACGGGACGCGAAATCGAGAAACTTTTTGAAACAATTAAAAAATATTTTTAATGATTTAAAATTTCTTGATTTTATATCAGGATAAAATATGAAATAGAGATCAAAGAATTTAAAATCATTCATTTTATTGTTTATATTATTATATTTAATATTTTATTCTAATTAGTCCTTTATATTTTTTTTATATTTTTTTATTTTAGTAGTTAAATAAATTTTCAATTAATTTTTCAGATCATTTTGCTGACCGGATTTTCAAAGAAAATATTTTTTCTTTGAAAAAAATCCAAAATCAAGATGGTTCGTCCTTCAAATCCAAAACTGATGTCGAAGATTCTGGAGGCCGTTACTCTTCTCCGGGAAAGTAAAGGATCCTCGGTTCGCGATATTCTCCAGTTGGTGAAGAAAAGCTCCAATGGACAGAATAGAAATTTGACAATGCAGGTGAGCTTCCAAAAATAATTTAAATAATAATTTCGAAACTTAGGAGTAATTAAAAAACTTGAAAATTAATTGCATTATTTTTTTAATTATTAGGATAATTTTTTTTAATAATTAAATTTTTTCAAGGTTCAACGAGCTTTAAAACATGCTGTAACAGCGGGAATTTTGAAACATAGAAACGGTCGTTATAAAGCTGTGATTGCTCTCGCTGTCACTCAAGCCTCAAGAAGACGTCGTACTGAGGATGATTACAAAGTCGCGGAAGAAATGCCTGATCCTGATGAATCAACAGCTGGAGTAGATCCTTTTGGTGCCGTTCAGGATCGCAGGAGGAGGTGAGTAAAATACTTTTTTTAATAAATTTTGTTGCAATTTTTCTTTAATTCAATAGAGTGCAATTAAAATCGGGATCGCAAATAATTAAAAAAAATATATTTCCTCTTTCGGGAACCGTTTATTATTTGAGAAAAAAAATTTGGCATCATCTCAATTCTTCAAATTCTTTGAATTGTCAATTCTCCAAATTTCTCGAATTCTCTTAATTCTCTAAAGTCTTTGAATTCTTTCAATTCTTTCAATTCTTTTAATTTCTTAAACAGTCTGAAATCCTTTATTTCTTTAAATTTTCGGCATTAATGGAATATTAAAAATTCCTTAAACGCTTAAACGCTTTGAAATTATCTGATTTCTTAAATACTCAGAATATCTTGAATTCCTAATTTTTTCTGAAATCTTTAAATTCTCTTAAATTTCTGAAATTCATGAACATTCTTAATCTCATTAATTGTATGAATACTCTAATATCCTTGAATATTTCGAATTTCTTAAAATATTTTGAATTCCTTCAATTTTATAAATTCCTGCAAAATTCTAAATTTTATAAGCTCTTAGATTTTTTCCGTAATATTTGAATATTCAAAATTCCTGAAATATTTTGAATTTCTTAAACGCTCTGAAATTCTTGACATTATCTGAATTTCCTGAAATCTTTGAATATTATGAATTTCCTGAATTCTGTAAATTCCCGAAAATCAATGAATTCCTTTTCCATTCTCTAAGTTCAGTGAAATTTTCTCAATTTATTAAAAAACATACATTAGTTTTTTTTAATCTAATTGAAAGAAATCATTAGAATTCGCATGGAATAGCTGACGTTAGTTAAATAATATATTTTATTTTTATATTTCTTTTTTTATATTTTTTTTATAAAAATAAGCTATTGCTTTTAATAAAAAAAATTATAACTTTTCGAAAACTCTGGTTCCTCTGATTCAAAATCTGAACCGGCGATATAAAAATAAAGTTGTGAATCAACTTTTTTTAAAAATAAATTTAAAAAATGTAGTTTAAATTTAATAAATTTAATTCAAAACAGTTAAATATGCTAATTAAAAAAATAGGTCCTCAAACTTCTTATATTTCAAATTTAAAAGCATTAGGATATTCAAAAATTAGAAATAAACAATTTCTGAATTTAAATTTTTAATACTAAAATGTTTAAAGATGAAGAGTTAAAATTTTTTTAACAATTCGTACGGAATAGCTGACGTTAGATAAAAAAAGTTAATTGAATATGCCCTATTTCTTATTATAATTAAATATTGCTTTTAATAACAAAAAACATTTCGAATAATAAAATGTTAAAATTAATGAAGAAATTTTTATTTTTTGAAGGATGCAACAGTTTAAAAAATTTTTTAATTCAAATGAATTATGAATTTCCTCAATTCTGTACATTCCTGAAAATCTCTCATTTCTTTGAATATTCTCCATTCCTTCCATTCTCTGAATTCCGTGAATTTCCTTAATTTATTTAACAAGATAAAAGAAAGATTTCAAAAAATCTAATTTAAAGAAATTATTAGAATAGAAATGGAATAGCTGACGTTAGATCAAAAAAATATTTTATTTTTTTCTAGTTTTCATTGAAATAAGTGATTGCTTTTAATAAAAAAAATCTAACTTTTTGAAAATTCAGGCTCCTCTGATTCAAAATCTGAATCGGAGACGTAAGAATAAAGTTAACATTTTAAAGATAAGTTTAAATTTTTGAACAATTCGTATGGAATAGCTGACGTTAGATTAAAATAATCTAATTAAATGTTTTCTATTTCTTAATAAAATAAAATAGTTTTTTGAAATAAAAAACTCTTCTAAATTATAAAAAGTTGCAAGTAATAAAGAAATTTTGATTTTTTAAAGGGTAGAGCTGTTTTCAAAAATTTTCCATTGAAATACATTATGAGTTTTCCTAAATTCTGTAAATTTCGGAAAATCTCTGAATTCCTTGAATACTCTCAATTCCTTCCATTCGCCGAATTCCGCAAATTTTATCAATTTATTTACCAACTTAAAAAAAAACTATTTCTTTTAATCTAATTTGAAGCAATTATTTGAATTGGTATGGAATAGCTGTCGCTAGATCAAAAATATATTTTATTTTTATATTTGTTTTTTACTATTTCCTTATGATAATAAGAGATTGCTTTTAATTTAAAAAGTTATAACATTTTGAAAATTCAGGTTCCTCTGATTCAAAATGTGAAGCGCAGATAAAAAAATAAAGTTTTAAATCAACTTTTAAAAAATAAATTAAACAAATTTTATTTAAATTTAATTTAAATTTAATAAATTTAATTAAAAATAGTTAAATTTGCTAATTAAGAAAAAATAGGTCTTCAAAAGTCTAATATTTGCAATTGAAAGACATTAAGATACTAAACTATTAGAAATAAAAACTTTCTGAATTAAATTTTTTAATATTAAACATTTTTGAGGTGAAGAGTTTAATTTCTTTTTAACTGGCATGGCGTAGCTGATCATAAAAAATTTAATTCAATGTTTCCTATTTTTTAATAAAATAAACTAATGCTTTTAATCTAAAAGACCTTTTAAAGTATAAAATGTTGAATTTAATAAAAAAAATTATTTTTTGAAGGTAAGAGCATTTTTTTACATTTTCAATTTAAATACATTATGAATTTCGTAAATAATGTAAATTCCCGGAAATCTCTGAATTCCTTGAATATTCTCAATTCCTTCCATTCTCTGAATTCCGTAAATTTTCCCAATTTATTTACCAACGTAAACAAAAATATTTCTTTTAATCAAATTATAAGCAATTATTAGAATTGGTATGGAATAGCTGACCTTAGATTAAAAATATAGTTTTTTAAATATTTTTTCATTCAAATAAGATTTATTCTAATAAAAAAATTACAATTTTTCAAAAATTCAGATTCCTCTCGTTCAACATCTGAACCGGAGATATAAAAATAAAGTTGTGAATTACTTTTTTTCTAAATAAACTAAAAAATTAAAATTTAATGTAATTTAATTTAAATTTAATAAATTTGATTAAGAGCAGTTATATTTGTAATTTAAAAACATTAGGATATTTAGCTATTAGAAATAAACAATTTATTAATTAAAATTATTAATATTAATCATTTTAGAGATGAAAAGTTTAACCTTTTTTAATTTTTATGGATAGCTGACTTCAGAAAAAAATTTTATTTAATTTTTTCAAGTTTTTATCAAAATAAGGCTTTTAATGAAAAAAAAAACATTTAAAATTATAAAATGTTAAAATTAATATAGAACCTTTGATTTTTTAAAGGTTGGAGCAGTTTAAAAAAATTTTTAATTCAAATGCTTCAAACAGAAAGTTGTTTTAATTTGAAAGATTCTTAGTTAAAGTTAAGCTTGAATATTTATTAATAAAAAATTGTAAGTTTTTCTAAGTTTTTGAGCGTTTAAATATAAAATTGTATTAAATCTTTTCTTATATTTAGCATTTTTTTGAAATTTAGTTTTCTGATTCAATTTCTAAACCTTAAATTTTTTTAGGATTGTAATATTTTCACTTTTATGTACAGCTTGAAAATTTTAACAATCAAAATGCTTTATTCTACTTAAAAAAAACTTAATCTGATAGAAAAAAGTAATATTGGCTTGGAATAGCTGACGTCAAATCAAAAATATTTTTATTTCAATATTTACTTTTTCGGGAAACATTTATTATTAAAGAACACGACTAAAAGACCGGTTTTTTTGAAACTGATTTGTGAACTTTTTAATTAATCATTTAATGAATTTAATTAAATGTAAATCTTTAAATTCTTTAAATTTTCTGAAATTCGGAAACATTCCTAATTTTATAAATTCTTTGAATTTTTTCATATCCTTGAATTTTCTGAATTTCTTAAATTTTCTGAATCTTCTAAATTTCCAAAAAATTCTAAATTTTTTAAATGCTTTAAAATTTGTTCGTGATCTTTGAATATTCTGACTTTCTTGAATGATTCTGAAATGCTAAAGTTTTCAGAAATGTCGAAATTTTTGAAAAATTCTACATTTTCTAAATTATCTGCAATTTGTTCCGTCAGCTTTGAATAATATGAATTTCTTGAATAATTCTCAATCTCTTAATTTTTCTGCATTTTTTTAAATTCTGAGAAATTCTCAACTTTCTAAATTCTTTGAAATTTTTCTGTGTTTTTTGTCTCTTCTGAATTCCTGGAAAATTCTAAATTCCTTGAATAGTTTCAAGTCTTAATTAACTAGAATATAATTAATTCTTTAAATGATACGATATCCCTGAAATGATCTGAATTTTCTGAAATCCTTGAATATTCTAAATTTCCTGAATTTCCAAATTCTCTAAATTTTTGAAAATTTCTGAATTTCTGAAAATCTCTAAATTTCTCCTATTCTCTAAATTTATTCACAAAAAAAAAGAAATATTTCTTTTAACCTAACAGGAAACAATTATTCGAATTAGTATCGAATAGAAGACATTGAATAAAAAAAACATTTTTTTTTTATAAATACTTTCTCCTATTTTTTTATTTAAAAAAAAAACGATTGCTTTTAATAAAACAGACCTAATTTATAACTTTCCGAAAATTCAGTTGCCTGTGATTTTAAACAATCAGAGTTTACATTTTTTACGACGATTATATCAATTTACTTAAACAATTATTAGAATGGAAATGGAATCGCTGAATTCTTATCAGAAATATATTTTTTTAATTTATTTCTTCGTATTTTTTATCAAAATGAACAATTGCTTTTAACAAAAAGGACCTTCTAAATTATAACTTTTTGAAAATTCACTTACCGCTGATTCAGAATCTAACAATTCTAATATTTGCAATTTAAAAACAGTTTAAGTTTGTTAACAATTATTCAATTAATTTATTTATAATATTTAGAATTGGTACGAAATAGCCAAAATTTAGTTCAAAAGATTCCTAATTAAAGTTAAAAAGGATTGTAATTTTTTTATTTTAAATTAAAGCTTCAAAATTAAAAAAATCAGAATGCTTTATTCTAATTTAGAAAAAAAGTTAATCAAATTGAAAAAAAAACAATAAGCAAAAGAGTTTCTTTTAATAATGATTTGAAAACTTTTAAATTAATAATTTTTTAAACGAATAAAATTTTAGAACAGGTGATAATTAAAATGATGGAAGTCTTTACAAATTCAATATTTACAATACTCTGAAATTTTTGAATTCCCTTAATTTTCGGAAATCCCATAACACTCTTAATTTTCTAAATGTCCTGATATCCTTTAATATTCTAAATTCCTTGAATATTTTCAATTTTCTAAATTCCTCGAATTCTCTGAATTCTCTGAACTCTTTGAATTCCTTGAGTTCCTTTAACGATCTGAAATCTTCAATTTTCTGAAATCATTTACTTCTTTTAATTTTTCTGAATTCCTCAAACTTTCTGAAATCCATGTCATTATCTGAATTTCCTAAAGTTTTTGAGTATCTACAATTCCTGAAAATCTCGGAATTCCTAAAAATCTCTACTATTCCTAAGTTCTTTGAAATATTGGATTTAAATTCCTTGAAATCCTAGAATATTTCGAATTTCCATATTTCTCTGAATTCCTAAATTCTCTAAATTTATTTCAAACATTTATTACGAAAAAAATATTTTTTGTGATCTTAGAGAAAACAATTACTAAAATTGGGATCAAATAGCTGACACTTGATGAAAAATATCTATTTTTTGATATTTTATTTTTTGGGAAACATTTATTATGTGAGAAAGAAAACAATAACCGGAAAAATTTTCCTTTGGCACTGATTTTAAAACTTGTAAGCAAAAAATTTTTCAATAAATTAAATTCAAAACAGCTGAAAATTGCAATTTTACAAAAGTTTCCTTCTAAACAAATTTAATATTTACAATCCTCTAAATTCCTTTTTATCCTTGAATATTCTGAATTCCCTGAATATTATGAATTCCTTAAATTTTCTCAATTCTCTAAATTCGTGAAATATACAGCTAACGTTAGATGAAAATATATATTTTTTAATTTGATTTTTCCTATTTCTTTATTAAAATAAACGATTGCTTTTAATATAAATTTTTTTGAAGTTGAAAAATTATACATTGTTAAAATCAAACAAGAATTTTGGATTTTGAAAGGTTTGAATAGTTTAAAAAAAAATTTCGATATAAATGTTTAAAAAAGTAAGTAGTTGCAGATTGAAACATTCTTTTCTTATTTTCAGTATCTTTGATATCATTGCTGTGAAATAACAAATTTAAATAATTTATTACTTTTCATAAAATAAAACATTCTTATTTTATAATAATATATTTTTTAAAATGATATTCCTTTCTTCGGGAAACCTGTAGTATTTAATAAAAAAATAATTAAAAGAAAGTCTTTTCTGGCATTTATGTGGAAACTTGTTAATTAGTAATTTTTTTCAATAGATTTCATTAACAGTTGAAAATTGCAATTTTGAAAAATCTTAGGCTTTAAATCTTTAATCTATGAAATTCTGTGAATTCTTTTAATATTTTGAATTCACTGATATCTTTAAATACTCTGAATTCACTAGAATCTATCAAATTCCTTAAATATTCTGAAGTCTCTAAATTCCTGAAATGTTAGAAAATGATAACTTTCTTGAATTCCTTAAATGCTCTGCAATTCTCTGATTTCAATGCAATTATTCAATATCCGGAATTCCTTGAATATTCTAAATTCTCTAAATTCCTCGAATTCTCTAAATTTTCTGAAATCTTCAAATTTTTAAAAGTTCCTGAAAGTTCTGAAATTCTTCAATTGTATGAATTAAAGAAAATTTCTGAAAATCAGGATTTCTCTAAATTTGCTGAATTCTTTAAATATTCTGTACTCTCTAAAATTATCTGAATTTCCTGAAATTTTTGATTATCGTGGATTGAACAGATTTTAAAATTATAAATTTTCTGGACACGTTACAATTTATAATTTTTGTAATTTTTTGAATTATCTTAAATTCCTTTACTGATTTTTTAAACTAATCGTATTGAAATTTTTTTGGTTCTTTTAAATTTTTGAAAATCTTTGGAATTATTTTAATTTATTTGAATTCTTTTAAATTCTTTGAATTTTTGAAATTCTCTTGTAGTCTTTTGAGTTCAATTTTAATTTTACTTTTAGTATCACTTTTAATTCACTTGGAATTTTTCTGAATTCACATGGAATGCTTTGAATTCACTTGTATTTCTATTTAATTATTTAAATTTTCTAAACATTTTAAATTCTTTTAACTCTTTTGTAGTTTAATTTTTTTAATTCTAAATTAATCTTGAAAAATTCTTTTATTTTAAATAAAATTGATCTAAAATTTTATTTTTAAAACTGTGAAACTGAAAACAATTTTTTTATTTGAGAAGATTAAAATTTTTTTAAATTTAAATTCCTTACAGTACTCCTTTGATCCTTGACAATTTTTTTTTAAATTCTTGAATGCCCTTCAATTTCCTGTATGGTATTTTTTTTAACTGTAATAATACTTTTGAATTATTTAAAATTTAAAAATTTGTGGTATTTCTTTCACGTTCGTATTTTGCTGACTTCTTTGAATTTTGTTAAATTCCCATTAATTGTCTTTTGAGATTTTTTGATTCACTTTAGCTCGTTACAATTTTTTTGAATTCTTTGAAATCTTTGTGTTTCTCTGCAGCCTTTATGTTCAACTTATTTTTGTTATTTTAAATTCACTTTAATTCATTAAACCTCTAAATTCTTTAAACTCTTTTGAATTAAAAAATTTTCAATTCTTTGAATTAACATTGAATTTACTTATATCGTTGTATTATTCGGAATGAAATGAAAATTGAATCAATTTACTGGAATTTTTCCGAATTCTTGAAATTCCTTGAATTCTTTTCAGCGGTCTCAATAGGTTTTAAAATTAGAAATATGAATTCTTTGGACAATTTAAAATATTAAATTTCTTTAATTCCTAATCTAATTTAATTAAATCTAATTGAAATTCTATTAATCCTATGAATTCTTGAAATTCTTTAAGCTCTTCAGTCGTTAGAATTTTTGAATTCTATAAATTCAAATTAAATTCCCTTCATATCTTTGTATTATTTGGAATTCCTTTTAAAACGCTCAAGTATTTTTTTTCCAATTCACTTGGGCTCAATTATATTCTTCTAAGTTCCTTTTAATTCTTTTCAATTCTTTGAATTCTTAAAATTTCTGCAATTTATTTTAATATTTTAAATTCTTCTGAATTCATTGGAATTTTCAGGAATTCACTTGAGATTCTTTTCAATTTACTTGGAATTCTTTTTAATACTTTAAATTCATAAAATTCTTCTATAGTCAAGATTTTTCTAATTCTTTGAATTTACATTAAAATTCCTTGCTATCTTTGTATTATTTGGAATTCCTTTAGAATTAAAAAAATTTTATTCGTTTAAATTCTTTTGAATTCCTTATAGTTTCTTGAATTTTTTGAATCATTTTTTATGTTTTTAATTCTTTTTAGTTCCTTTAAATTGTTTAAACTCTTTTTATTTCTTTGGAATTGTCAGAAATGCATTTGGGATTTTTTAAATCTTTACATTCTTTAAAATCTTCTATAGTTAGGATTATTGTAATTTTTTGAATTGACAATAAATTCCCTTCATATCCTCGCATTATTTAGAATTTTCTTAGAGCTTTAATTTCTTTTAATTAACTTGAGTCCTTCTGAATTCTTTAAAAATTTTAGAAATTTACTTGAAATTCTGTTTAATCCTTTAAATCCTTTAAACTCTTTTGTAGTTATTTTTTTTAAATCTTTGAATTGACATTAAATTCCTTTTAGATTTTTAAATTTAGAATTTCTTTCAAATCCCTTAAGTTTTCTCTTTTAATTCACTTAAATTCGCCTGAATTCTTTTAAATGTTTTAAGTTTTTTTGAATTCTTTCGAATTTTCAGGAATTTACTTTGGATTCTTTTTTATCAACGTTTTTAAATAAATAATAATAATGAAAATAACTTTTCTTAGGCGAAAGCGTCGTGTAAGTCGCAAGAGGAAGGGAAGCCACAGGAGGAGGGCCAGCCGCAAAAGGAGGAAGGGAGGAAGGAGGCACGCTAATGAAGAATTCGAGGATATGGGACCTACTGAACATAAAAAAATGTCTGAAAAATCCAGAATTCGTGAAGAAGAGTCCGTTGAGCACAGAAACCACAAAAACCTGAATTCGGGTAAATATTCAGATATTTCTGGATGCGAGCACGAAAGCAGACACATGAGTCGAAAATCTAAACCTGAAAATTCTGACAGTAACATTTTTATTTTATAGAAATTTTATTGTACATAATAAATAGTGTTGATCATTAGGGGGCGGATGCGTCACTGTGAAGTTATACGATGAACGCAGCTCGGCTCTCAGTTGCTGAGAACCACTGTTTCAACCAGAGGTAAGCTTGCGCGCGCAAGCTGGGCACGCACGTTGATTCGCGACCCTCCTCACTCCGCGACCAGCGGTTCTCCGCATGTGAGAGCCGAGCTGCGATCGTTTGCTAACTCTAAAGTGGCTCTAAACCGCTCACTGTTACTTGTATTTTCTCTATAAAATGTGAATTCTATAGGAATAAAATCAAATACTAATTCTATTTCTATTTCTTGTTCAGGTAGAAAAATAATTTTTAATACAAAATACAAAATTTAAAAAACTTTGTTTTGTAAGTTTATTTGCTTACATATTTTTAAAAATATAAAAATATAATTTCCTTACGATTCTTGAGGAAATTTGAAAAGATTTTTAAAAATTTCAAATATGTGTAATCAAAAGGCCAACAAAGAAAGTTTGTTTTCGACGAAATAGTTTAATTTTTCAACTAAAAAAGATGAAATTTTAACAATAGTTTAATTCTCGACAATAAAAATTAATTTTTAACTAGTTGCAATATTAACTAATAAAGACATTTTTACAAAATAGACGGAATTTTTTTAAAACTTTTAAATTTTCAATCGGAAAATGTCAATTTTTAACAAAAAGATTGTGAGGCTTTACCAGAAAGATGAAGTTTTAGCAAAGAAGATTAATTCTCTATAAAAAAAAATTTGAATTAAAATATTATAATTTAAATTCTTATTTTTCTTTAAAAACTAAATTTTCAAAATAAAAAATCACATACAACTTTTCCAGAAATCTTAAAAAAAAAATTCTCTTCAAACTTTACCACATTCTTAAAAAGCTTCTAAATATTTTATTCAAAATCTTATAAAATATATATTTTTTGAAAATATTATGAAATCATTAAAAATGGGTTTAGATTCTTTTTTAATTTTATATTAAAATTAATTTTTCAAAATAAATAAATAGAAAATTTTGCAGAAGTCTTAAGAAAATGTTCTGTTTTACTAAAACCCTTTAAAAATTTTTAAAATCTTTTTTTTTAAATGCTCAATATCTTTTCATTTTAAATTATCTTCGAATGTTTTTTATAACATTTAAATCTTAAAATTTTACATTCTTTCCTAATCATTCGAATTTTTCTAACTTTTTTTTAAATCTCCAAAATAAAAAACACGCCTTGAAAATCTTTTAAAGATTATTTTTGATAATTTTGTATATTTTTTTAAATCATCTCAAATTTTTTGAAATTTTCTTAAAGGTTATTTTTTTAGAATGAAAAATAATTACATTTTCCTTTTAGAATATTAAAAAAATTTTGTTATAATCTTGAACCTTTTCATATATTTTAAAAAATATGCGAATTTTGTTTTGAAATCTTAAAAAATCTACATTTTGTTTTGATTTTTTTTTTCAATTTCTTTAATTTTAAAATTATTATTTAATCTTTTACAAACTTCTAAATATCTATTGAATTTATATCCGAGAATTTTGTTCAAATTTTTTTAATCTTGTAAAATAATTTTTTTCCTTAATATCTTCTACATTTCTTTTAAAGAATTGTAGGTGATCGTTTAAAATATTCTTATTTTGTTCTTTTATTAAAAAAATTTTTTTTAATCTTTCAAAAAAATTCAGATCCTCAAATTTCTTTTAATGATTTTAACATTTCCTATATTTTTTCTTTTAATCTGAAAAATAAAAAGCATAGATATCTTTCATATTCTTTTTTGATAATGTCAAAAAAAAATGTAAAATTTTTTGAATTTTTATTTTAAATTAATTTTTCAAATTAAGAAAATCATTTGGTCATTTTACAGAAATATTAAGAAAATTTTGTTCTAATCTTGAAAGATTTCAAAAGTTTGGAAAAGCTTATGAGATTGGTGTTTGAAACATTTACAAATCTACATTTTGTTTTTAATTTCTTAAATCATTTGAAGTTGAAAATTATTATTCAATTTTTTCTAAACTTCTACATATTTATTAAACTTCTCAAGTTTTTTCTAAAATTTTATTATCTTGCAAAATTGAAATTTTTTTTTTGAAATCTTCTACATTCTTTTTCGAACATTTTAGGAAATAATTGAAAGTATTTTTTCATCACTTTGAATTAAAAAAAATATTTTTAAAAATATTTCAAAATAGTTCAAGGAATTCTTAGAAAAATTTTTATTCTCCGAAAAACTTTTAAGGTTCAAGTTTATTTTTTAATATCTTCAAAACTTCACATGGCTCTTAAACGTACTCGATATTTTTTAAATAAATTTATTTAAGTTGCAAAATTGGAGCAATTTTCTTTAAAATTTTAGATAATCATTTTCTAAACTCTTCAATCTTTTCAAAATTCTTAAAAATACACTTTTGTTAATTTTCAAATATCTACATTGTTGAATCATTTGTTTAATCTTTTCGAATTTTAAATTATTTTTTAATCTTTAAAACTTCTGAACTTTCGAAATAATTTTTGCAGTTTTAACTTTTTTTTTTAATTTTGCAAAATAACAAACATTGCTTTAAAATGTTCCAGATACTTTTTTGTTAAATTTGGATATTTTTTGAAACGATTAAAAATATTTATTCTTTTTTTCAAAAATTAATTTTTTTAATCATTCTTAAAGTGTTTGCAAGAATATTTTAAGTTTTCCCAGGAGTCTTGAAAACATTTAATACTATCTTTACACCCATTAAAATTCTCAAATTTTAATAATTTTTTAATCTTTTTTAAACTTTTAAATTCAGTTTTCCTACGAATTTTAGAAATTCTGGAAACTTAAAAATTTGTTGTCAATTTAAACATAATCATAACAAATTTTCCTATTAGAAATATTTAGAACTAAATTTTAATATAATAAAATAATAATTGATAAATAAAATAAAATACTTTAAACTGATGAAAACAATTTTTATTTCATTTATTACTTTACTGTTTATTTACTAATAAAACTATTTTTGATTGTTTAAATTAAGGGATTTTATTTGTCGTTATTTTGTAATCGTCTTGATTGTAAAACATTAAAAAAATCTAAAAAATCTTAAATAGGGAGCGGATTAGAACCACTGCAATGTCACATAACAAGCGCAGCTCGGCTCTCATATGAAGAGAACCGTCGGCCGTGGAGTGGGGGGAAGAGGGAGGTTCGTAAATCAACGTGCGTGCCCGGCCTGCGCGCACAAGTTTGTCGCAAGTTCGCTCTTATCCGCTTTCTGATAAAAAAATGTTAAACATCTGGATCCAATTTATGGATATTTTTAAAAGAAATTTGAGAATCTAAATTCTAAATTGAAATTCATTATTTAGCTTCAAGAAGATCGTCTTCAAGATCTCGACCAAAGGAAGAAATTTCCGAACAAAATAATAACAGAAGATCTTCATCGAGACATCGAAGTCAGTCCCGGAATAATCAGCCCCCAATTGAAGATATGGACAGCCCAAGTGTAATGGATTGTGAAGATGATATCAATGACAATGAAGCTGATAATGACATATCCGAATCCAAAAACTGTGGAAGCAACTGTAGCATTAACTAAAAATATTACCACTTTTTCATAAAGATAAAAATTTTCTCCTTTTCTCAAAAATTTTAATTAAAATCAGACATTTTTTTTTTATTTAATCAAATCAAGACCTTAAATCATATTAAAATCATTCCAACAACATTAAATTTAGAGAAGTGGAGAAAAATCGTCGAACCAAATGTAAATCGTTTTTTTTTTTTAATTTGTAACGCCTCCTGGGGCATTGAAGAAACTGTCGAAAGACCATTTTTTTAGTCCTTTGCGCACTTTGTCCTTTTTAATAAATTTATAATAACAAAAAAAGTTTGTTTTTAATTCTGCAAGTAGATTTAATCTTTTATTTTTCATATTTTATCGTATTTTATATCTTATTTAATAATAATTACATTATTTAAATTTTGTGGGAAAAAGGATTGTTAAAAATTAAGTATAGAATTTGAGTTGGGGAAATCGAAGATGTCTGCTTGCTGAGGGTCAAACAATAATACTATTTGTATGGAAAAAAACTTGATTATTTTAAGTACTTGGAAAAAAAGAATTCTTCATGATAAAAAAAAACAATTTTATGCAAGAATGATTTTCTGAAAAAAGATGAATTTTTATCCTTATAGTTCAATTTTCAAGTAACAAACAAAAAAATTAATTTAAAAAAATTTTTTAAATTTTCTTTTATTGAAATGGATCTTAAACCAAACAAAACAGAAGAGTTAAACTGAAATGATGAATCTTCAAATTAAAAAAGAATTTTTAACCAAATATTTTAAATTTTAAAAGCAAAAGAATAATTTTTTACCAAAAAGGCTACTTTAAAAACTTATAAATTTTTAATCAAAAATTGGATATTTCAATTTTCAGCATAAAAGTAATTTTCAACTAAAAAACCAAGTTTCAACAAAATATTTCGATTTTCTACTAAAAAGTTACTTTTGAAATAAATATAAATGAATGTTTAACAACACAGTTCATTTTTCAACAAAAAATGTTATATTCTTAAAAAATTAATAAAAAGAGTTTTAATGATATCAGTAAATTTTCAACCAATTGTGAAGAAGTAAAAAAATATTCCTAAAAAAAAAAAATGAACGAAAAAAGATAAATTTGTAACGAACAAATGGTATTGCTTAATTTTCAACTAAAAATAACAGAATTCAAAAAACCATTTTCTAACAAGAAGAATATTTTACCAAAAATGACGAATTTTTAACCACATACTGAAATGTTTAACTGAAAAAGTAACATTTTTAACCAAAAATTGAAGAGTTTCATTTTCAGCCAAAAAATAATTTTTAACCAAAAAAATTAGTTTTGATAGAATAGTTCAATTTTTAACCAAAGAAATTAATCTTTAACTGAAAAAAATTAGATAGTTAATCAATTAGTTTTAAAAAATAATAGTTTTTAACAAAATCGGTAAATGTTCAACCTTTTCTAAATAAGAAGAATAATATTTTACAAAAAAACGAATTTTTAACAAAATGCATCAAGTTTCAACAAAACAGTTAATTTTGAACTAAAAAAGATAAAATGTTTGCCAAAAATGTAATGGTTTAATATTCATTTAATTAATTTCTATGAAAAAACTTAAGTATTCACCAATGTAGATGAATTATCAAAAAAATTTATTTTTAATAAAGAATCTGTTACAAAATAGATAAATTTCCAATTTAAAAAAGTTAATTAAAAAAACTCTTCAAAATAGTTTAATTTTCCATGAAAAAAATAAAATTTCAATAATAACAATTGTTTAATAACAAAAACATAAATTTTTATTACATTATTTAAAAAACAGTCGTTCTCACCAAAATAGATGAATTATCAAAAAAAAAAGTTGATTTTCGAAGAAGCATTTTCTACTAAAGACAAATTTTCTTTTAAAAAAATAATATTTTATTAAAGTAGTTCAAATTTCAATCAGAGAAATAAATCCAAAAAAGAACAATTTCTTTCTATCAAGAAATTAAATTTTATTTTTATTAATTTAAAAACAAAACAAAAAAATAGTTTGGACAAGAAGTCTGTAACTTATCAACAAAAATTTATTTTCAAAGAAGAATGATAAATTTGGTTTAAAAAATTAATAGATAGTTAAACTTTAAACCGTATAAAATGAGCATTCAACCAAAATATTTAAACTTTAAAACAAGAAAAATAATTTTTAACGGAGAAACATTTTTTTTAAGTAAAGGAAAAGCGAATTAACAAAGTTTTTTTTCAGCAAATACACCATTTTTTAACCAAAAATATTAATTTAGGCAAAAAAGACGAATTTTTTTTAAAATACACGAATTTTCAACAAAATGGATGATTTTTCAAATAAAAAAGATTAATTTTAATTTCATTAACTTTAAAAAGAAAAAAATCTAATTATAAAAAAAACATTAATTTTTAAACAAGAATACCATTCTACCAAAAGTATGAACTTTTAACTAAGAAAAAAAGTACAGTTTTTAAACTGATAATTATAGCAGATACTTACGTTTTTACCATGAAAAATATTTTTTATTTAACATATTCTGAAATTATTTAAGCAATAATAAACTATATTTTTTTCCATCAAATCGTGAAAAGAAAGTATTTTCTCTGACGCATTTAATGAATGTTAAAAATACTATTTATTGTTTAGGATTTTTGGCCAGTATTTAAATAATTTTTATTTGTTCAAACAATGTTGTTCACCTGCATATCATGAAAACTTGTTACCTTTTGGAATCAAGCACGGTTTTATTGATTGTTATGGTTTATATTTTTTGGTAAAAGACAAAAATTTATCTGCATAAATAATGATCCATAACGTAAATGAAAAAAATTGTTTAAAAAAATTATGGTTCTTTAAAAAATTAGGGTATAATTTTTGAAATATGAAAATACTGTATATTAAGTGACAATGTGTAAGTGATTCGAAAAAACTGGAATTTTTTCCACTCTTCCTAAGAAAAGGACAAGTGAATAATTATTGGTTGTTGGAACAATTTCAAACTGCCTTTCACAATGAACATAATTTTTAATATTTATTTAACTGCGGATTAACTCCAAAAAATAGTAACTTTTCAAGATTTACAGGGCAAAAAATTGTTCAAACAAATGAAAATTATTTTAAACAATTAAAAATTGTCTAAAATAATAACAATAAACTGTTTGTATAATCTCAAACTGTCTTATATAAGAAATATCACTCTTGGCATTGATTCACTGCGTTATTAATTCCAGAAAGTAGAAACTTTTTTATATTTACAGGGGAAGTAAATTGTTTAGACAAATTAAAATGTTAAGATAAATGCCAAACCATGATAAAAATATATATTACTTTAAGCAGTTGTTAAAAAATATATATTAATTTTGAAAATTATCTAGTGTATCATTTATTCCAGAAAATCGTAACATTTTATGATTTACAGCGTGAAAATTTTGTTTGAGCAGAAAATAATTGTTTAAATAATTAAAAATTAGCTGTAATACTTAAAAACTTATCACTTATCGAATAAAAATAGTTCATGTTCAAAAAATTCCAAAAAAGTTTAGCATTAATTTTAAATAAGATTGCTATATTGAACTTTTTGAGACTGTACTTTACAAAAAATTAATAACAAATAATAATTTTTTCGAAAAAATAGATTTTTCCTGTAAAATCCAAAATAGTGGAATTTTAAATTTCTGTAAGTTACTAACTTTTGGATTTCAACAATACGGGTTTTAAAATTTCGGTAAATATTTAATTCCGAGAATTCAGTAATTTCGTTAATTAAAATTTTCTGATATTTTCCACATTCGTTAATTGTAACGCTTAGAATATTTTAATTTCGTTAATATTTTTTGCTGAAAAGGTATATTAAGTGGTCCTGATTATATTTTTGAAAAAAGTTCCAAAAATCGTATTTGCGTAAACTGACTCGCCCTATTGCAATTTTAGAGAAAAATGCTCAACACCAAAATCAAACTAGGTAAAATTCTGAAAAACTTAAGGGCAAAAACAACTTTCTGTCTTTCATAGGTGCTGAGTTATGGCCCTTCAAAGAACCCAGATTTTTGAAAAAAAGACGAAAAAACCAATTTTGAAGTTTTGTAGCTGTACTTTGGAACCTGTTGATTTGACGAAAAAAAGTTCATAAGTTGAATTAAAGTAGACGCAATTTGGAGTAATTCTTAAAAAAATTCAATGATTTAGCGCCAATAGGTCATAAGTTATTGCCTCATAAATTTGATTGATTTCGACCTATTTTTCAGGGCAAATAGTTTTTTTAAAATACTTCACTACCCCATAAAGCTATGTAAGTGGTACAAGAGAAAAAGTTGCAGGACAAGAAATTCTGCGTAAATCTAAAAAAAAATTAATCTTCTAGTCTTCATAGATCAAGAGTTATGACTCCCTCAATGTTATAATCACCTAATACTTTACGTCCAGGGTGTTGTGGGAAAGATTTTTTTTTACAAAATATTCTTTCCATTTGTAGTATTTTTGACATAAAATAATACAACGTTACAAAACTGATCCCTTTAATAGCATTTTCTTTATCAACAAAAAATAAACAATGTAAAATCAGGCCATTTGTATTTTTTTCATTTAATTTCGAAAACAGATATTAGATTGTTTTTCAACAACAAAAAACAATGGAAAGGGTCAAAGTTTTAAGGTCATAACTTTTTACCTATATGAGCTACAATATTGTATTTTTTTATTTTACGCAGAATTTAGTCCTCTATAATTTTTTCTTTCGACATTTTTCTATAGGAGGTGCACGAAACTAGCAGTTTTGAAAAAACTAGCAAAAAAATTATGTTTTTTAGAGAGTCATAACTTTTGATCTATAAAGACTAGAATATTAGATTTTTTTCAACTTTACGCAGAATTTTCCGCTCTGCAACTTTTTCTCTTGGACCACTTATGTAGCTTTAGGGCGAAGTGAAGTATTTTGAAAAAATTGAAGACAAGTAATTTGCCCTGAAAAATAGGTCAAAATTGGTCAACTTTGTGAGGCAATAACTTATGACCGATACGTAAACACGATTTTTGGAACTTTTTTCAAAAATGATTAATTATTAATAATTTTGAATGTTTATTATTGCATTTTTATACATGAGATAAATTATAAATAAATTAAATAAATCGAAGTATAATTACAAAATACAAATTCTCAAGTGAAAATATGATGGATTGCATAAGCAATAACAATTGGTTTAAATAATTATTATTTTTGCTAAATTAAGTTAACTTTTAACTCTCTTAAAGTGAAAAGAAGGCAAATAGTTGAAAATTTTAGGAAAAAAAACGGAACTTTCTGCCATTATTCAAACACAATATTGTTAATATTAAATAGTTCAAACACTTTTGTTAACTTTAATTGATTATTTACATCACTATAACTAAAAATTGGATAAAGACTGTAAAAACTTTTCAGAAAAAATTCAATTTTCTAGCATTATTCTGCGAAAATATTAATAACAATAATAATAAATTGTTTAAAACATGATTTCTTTAACATTAATTAGGTATTAGATTTTATTATTATGAAAAGTTTGTAGTCTTTTAAATAGGAAAGAAAAACTTGTCGTGTTTCATAAAGGCAAAATTTATTCGTGCCTAAGGCATCCGGTTTTTCGCTCGATCGAACGACTAGAATAGGAAAGCTTTTTGGTGTTATCAGTTGAGCCAGTGGCTCTTTGCTGTGGGAAGAATGTCGAGGAGTAAAAAAGATCCTGGTAGCAGAAAACATGTCGATCGCAGATCTTTAACTTTTTGCAAAAAATTTCATTTTCTGATCAAGAAATTTCACTTTTTCTAAAAATAAAATCAAAAAATTCTGTCTCTAAGAAAACTGTTCTGTGTAATGAAAATAAAAATTGTCTTAAATACAAATTTTAAGCCAAATTTTTATCTTTGAAGATTTAAAAAATATGCCTTTGATGTTTTTCCAAACAGGAGAATACAATTTTTTAAACTAAGATTTCAGAAAAAAATTCAAATGATTTTTATTATGGAAAAGTGAAAAAAATCAAAATATTTATAATCGTTTCCTACAATTTTTAAATGGAAAATAGAACTTTTTTTAGAAAATTTTCTACACAAAATCCGTGTATTCTGAGAATGAAAAGTTCTTCTAAAAGTTTATTGGTTTTTTTATTTTTTAAAATTAATTTAAAGGAAAAATTTGAAAGATTTCAAAAATTATCGATAACGAAGCAAAACTTTTAAACAAACTTAGGAATAATTATAATAATTTTAAAAGTCGTATAACAGCTTTGCAAAATTTTCAAGAGGAATTTTAAGTTACAAATTTTTTAAGAATTTAAAATAAAGTGTCGGTATTTGAAGATTTATAAATGAAAATTTGACGTTTTTTAAGGATTTTGAAATGTTTTACAGCAATTAAATATTTTATAAGATTTCTGAGAAAATGTTAATTTATTACTTTTTCTTAAATATACTTGGAAAGAATACGTAAGAATATTTAAAAACATTTTAAAAGGTTTGCGAAATCTAGAGAAAACGTACATTGTTGAAGATTATGACATAAAATTCTGAAAAATTTTAAGGGTCTTACAAAGTTTCAAAATAATAAACAAATATCCTTTAAAAATTCAGAGGTTCTGAAAGGGCCTTTAATTTTAAATTTAGAGGGGTTTTTTAATTTCCATCGATTTTAAATTACAAATTTAAAGAGTTCTGAAACATTTAAAAATAATTATAAACATTTTGTAAGATTCATAGAAGAAATTTAAAATTATTGTTTCTTAAATTAATTTTAAGAGAATCTTTAAAAGATTTAAAAAAAATTTTAAAAGGTGTACAAATTAAAAAAAAAAGAATCTACAAAGAAAATAATTTCAAAAAATATTTTGAATTTTAGACACAATTTTTAAAATAATTTAATTTCTGAAAATATTTTAAAAAATCAGAAACAAAATGTAGATTGTTGAAAATTTTTAAATAAGATATTGAAGATTATTAAAGTCTTTACAAAGCTTCATGAGAATAAACACATTTTCTTAAAAAATTTAAAGATTTTTAAGGATTTTGAATCGTTTCAAAGAACACAGAAAATTCAGAATCCTTGAATTTTTTTATTTTTAAAAAGACATACTTTAAAAGATTTAACAAAATGTAGATTGTTAAAAATTAAAAAAATTTTTTTAAAGATTTTTACCGATTTTACAATGTTTAAAATTATGAAACAAATTTTCATAAAAAATTTGAAGCTTTTGATGGGTTTTGAAACGTTGTAAAATAATAATATATTTCTTTAAGATTTCGGGAAATTTTTTTTCTTTTGTTTTAACTGATATAAAAGAAAATAGTGACAAATAATCCCCAACATATAAAGGCAATTTTCTTTTTGCAGTATTCAAAAAAAATTTTAGTGCTAATCATTTTAAAACATATTTTTAAATTTAGCAGTAATTTCTAAAATAATTTTAAATTTAAAAAGATATCAAAATATTAAAAACAAAACATATATTGTTTAAGATTAAAAAATAAATTTTTAAAGCTTTTTGAGGATTTTTCAAAGTTTGAAGATAGTAAGCAAATTTTCTTCAAAAATTATAAGTTTCTTCGAAATTTCAAAACGTTTAAAAATAATTTAGAATATGTTTTAACGTTCCCTAGAAAACCTTAAATTATTATTTATTTTGGAAAGAGAATATCTTAAAGTGATAAAATACATTTCAAGTGATTTCAAGATTTTCAGGGCATTTTAAAAATTTCTTAGCTCTTTTAAAAACTGTAGGGAACATTCAAATCACTTAAAAAAATATATTTTTAAATTTAAAAATAATTCTAAGAATACTTAAAAATTCTAATAGATTTTGAAATTTTTAATTATTTCAAATTTAAAAAAATGAATGTTTTAAGAAAATATATAAAGATTTTAAAGCATATTAACAAATGAAATTCTTAATACTGTAAAATTCCCAAAAAGAAAAATTTCTGAAATTATAAAATTGCCGAAAATTTACAATTGCTATGTGTGAAAGTTCCAAAATAATTAAATTCCGAGTAATTTATAATATTATCGAATTTAAAAATTCGTGGATATGAACAACTAAAAATTAAAAGAATAATTAATGAAGAATAAAATAAAAATATTTTCATCAAATAAAAGCAACTTATTTAATTTATTGTTTAATTATTTAAGAATTTTTTGATTGTTTAGATTCGGAGTTTCTTCTGTTCTTGGACATTAACAGTTTGGATGTTTTATAATGTCGAAAAAAAATCTGGAAAATTTTAAGACAATTTTTTTTGTATAAAAAAATTATTCGTAATCGTAGGAATAATTTGAGTATAGAAAATTTTTAATTTTAGAAGAGATATCGAATATTTTAAAACTTTGAAAGATTTCAGAAATAGAATATTTTTTTAACTGAGTAGAATTCTTCATAAAATTTGGTAAAATCTTGTAAATCAAAATTTTTTCAAAATTTTGTAGTTTCATTTTCGATTAGCTTAAGGTTTTTAAAAATCTTTTTGAATTTTCTGAAGAATCTCAGGCAAATTATATTTATACAACTTTAAAAAAAACTGAAAGTTTTCTTGTTCGCAGACCTAAAAATATAATTTTAAATTAAATTTAGTTGTTCAAAAATTTTAAACAAATAATTCTGTAATTTCTGTAATGTCTGTAATAAAAATTATTTAATAAATTTTCAAATAGAGATTTAATTTGAATTTTCAATCTTCAGAATTTTATTTCCCTGAAGATGAAAAAAATACCACAAATCAAAATAAATTTTTCAAAATTTTCCATATAAAACATCGCAAAATAAATAGGTGGTTGAAAAAAGATTTTTTTGTTTAAATTATTTTTTTGGAACAAGGGTGAAAAAAATGAATTTGGAACTAGAAACTCATACTATTTTATAAAATTATAAAAAGATATAAACTATATAATTTACATAAAAATGTAAGAAAATTTATTTGACTTTCATAAAAACTTAAAATTGAAAGAAAAATCGGAAAGAAACTTGAAATTTATATCATTTTCATATCATTGAGAACTTTCCATTCTTTCTAAGTACAAAAAGCCACTGAAGCTCAAGCATTAATTTCCCTCTAATCTCATATCTTGACCTTAATAATTCAGTCCACACTTCCTAATTTTTTTGTCTACGAAGATATAACTTCCTCTCATGAAGTGTATTATTAAAGAGAGCAAATTTTAAAGAAAATTTGTCTTAAGCTTAAATTAAAGATGTTAATACTCTCGAGCTTTGATTGAAAAATCAATTATGAGTAATTTTAAGTGAAATAAGAAAAATTTCATTAAAGGAGTTTTCGTTTCCATTTCCTTATTATCACTATTATCGAGAAATTATGCTCGATAAATTTAAGTGAGGGAGAAGAGAAAAGATCTTTTAAATTTTCTGATGGATTAACTGAATCACAAAAATTTGTCAACGACCTGTAATAGCTTTTTAAATGCTAACTTATTTGCTGGTAAAGAATAATTATTTTTGAATTTAATTTAATTATTTAAATACTTTAAACTTTCTTAAAGTTTTTAATTTATTTAATTTTTCAAATTCCCATAAAATTTTTTCAATTTGTTGTTAACATTAGGATAACCCTGTAAATTATTTGAGTTCTTTAAATTCTTTTTAACTTAAGTGTCTCGATTTTTTAGAATACATTTGCACTCTTTTGAGTTTATATTCAATTTTTTTGAGTTCCATTAAATTTTCTTAAATTTAAGAAAGAAAAAAGAATCGATAAAGGATTTAGGGAAATAAAAAAAAACCAAGACAATTGAAGGGAATTTAAAATAAGTTGAGGAATTAAAATATTTGTAGGAATTCAAAAAGTTCCAAATAAGAAAAAAGGCCAAGGGAATTTATTTTAAATTCAGAAAATTTTAAAAAAATTGAAGGATTTTAAAAACTCTACAAATTCAAAAGAATTGAAGTGAAATCTAAATGATTTAGGTAAAGTCCACGAAGAATTAAGAGAAATTTTTTGTGAATTTCAAGAAATAAAAAAATGTATTAATTCAGAAGACTTTAAAGAATTAAAGTAATTGAGAAAAAAAATTCAAAAAATTAAAGGGAAATAATGTAAATTAAGAAAAATTATAAAACTAAAAAACGTTGAACATAAACTCAAAAGGCTGCAAGGAAATTTAGAAGAATTCAAAGAAGCTATAAAATTGAAAAGTAAACAAAATTGAAAAGGAATAAAAAAAATTCGAGTGAATTCCGGATAATACCAAGAATTTAAGCAAATTTACAATTCAACTTATTCTTTTAATTTAAAAAAAGGATAGAAAAATTGGAAGATTTCCGTAGAGAAACTATTAGAAATAAAGTAAACAAATAAATAAAATGATAAAATTTTATTTTTTCTGCAAGTATATTTTTGGATCTAGAATAATATTTTTTTAGTATTAAACTGAAGAGATTTTATAGAAACTTTTATAGACGAAAAAATCCATTGTGAAAGATTTTTTTGCTGACCAAGTTGATCTCGACAGGTTATCGAAATATGCCAAGCACACTTTGTAGTGTTTCGCACGTCGTACCTTTTTAAATTTTCCTTCATTTTGTATAAAGTCTCAAACCCAACGAAAAAATTTTATTTTTGGTTATTTTTATTAATTTTTTTTTAATTCGATTTAAAAAGATAATAATATTTTTTGGACTTTTCTTGCAATTGTTCTAGTTTAGCTTTAATTCTTTTATGTTCTTGTGAAAACTGTTAAATTATTTTTAAAAAAAATTATTTTAGCTTGGACTCCTTTCAATTATTTTTATTATGCATTGAATTCCTTTAAGGTTTTTGAAATCGCACTTAACTCTCTTCAATTTATTTCTATTAATATTAAAAAGAATTTTAATTCTTTGATTTGTTTAAATTAATTTAGATTTCCCTGCATTCTTCTTAGTTCATATTTAATTGTTTTAAATTCTTCTGCATTTTTTTTTTATTTTGATCAAATGTTTTGTATTATTTATAATTATTTGTATTTAAAATTATTTATTTTTTTCAAATTCTTTTTACTCTGTTGCAGTCTTCTGAGTTCATATTCAGTCTTTTTTAATTCCCTTAAAGTTTATTCCTTGTTATGGAATTCCATCCAATTTTTTTGTATTCACTTATTATTCTCTTGAATCTTTAAATTCATTGGGTGTTTGTATCAAATAATTATTTTTAGAATATTATTTGAAAATTATTTTGAAATCTTTTGAATTATTTAGTTTTCGAATATAAATTTCATTTTGTATGGTTATTAAATTTTTTGAATTTTGAATACAAGTTCTATTCTTCTTATTGTTTTGAATTCACTGTAATTTCTTTGTATTCTTTAGGCTTTTAACCATTAGTTAAATAGGAACATGAAGTTCATTTCTTTTCGTCTTACAATCAATTTAGATAAATAAAAAAGACAGGGAAAAATTCGAGTCAAATTTTTTTGAGTCATCTTAAAGCAAATTATAGCTAATACGAAAATAATTATACAAAAATTAGCATAATAAAAAATAATGTCACACAAAAAAATCCAAGTACAAAAAAACTTAAAAAAGATTCTTCTTAAAAAACTTCATGTTTAGAAATAATATAAACCTTTTTGACCCTTCTGAGTTCATATTCCAATTTTCTTAAGTTACCTTGAATTTTAATAAAAGAAAATTTAAGAAAATTCAAAAGAATTAAAGTTAAAGACAAAAGACTGTAAGGAAATTCAGGATACTTCAAACAATTAAAAGATTTCAAAGAATTTTAAGAATTTAGAGAATCAGTGTGATTTAAAAAACTTTGTAGGAGTTTACTTTCCCTAACGAATTCTTTTGAATAATTTTCATAGTGCTTTATTTATTTGAATTCTTTTTGAATTTTCAGTTTTGATCCCCTTTAATTCTATTCAGTTTTTTATTTGTGTAATATTTCAATTTTATTTTTGATCTCTAGTTTACTTATAATAGTTCCTTTCTGAAAATATATCAATTTTTCTGGCAGTTGCTCTAAATTTCTGAAACTAGTCTGACTTGAATGGCCCTTTTAAAAATTAAATTCCTACTTCCTAGCAGAATTGTTTATGAGCATCGAGAGAAAAATTTTAATAATTTGTAGAAAGTTTTTCAATAAATCGATAGGTGTTAGTGACAAATTTTTTTCTCAGAAATTGCGGCACTTTGCCAGGTTTCCAAAGACAAAAAAATTCTTGTAGGTAGTTTTTACAATGAAAAAAATTCTTTTTACGAAAAATAGTAGAAATATTATGTTTTGTAAAACTAAAAAAATATCATATGGAAAATTTTTCATTCGTCGCCAAAATCTGATTTCATAATAAAAAACCATTTTGTTGAGATTGGACATTTTATGAAGGTTGAAAAATCACGAAGCTATAATTTAAAAATTTTCAAGTTTCTCCTGTCTCAGTTTTAACAACAATTTACTGACAATTTTATCGAACTTTAAGCTAATCCAGATTTATTTTCAATATAGTAATACAACTTTCATTGAATAAGTAAAATTTTTAATGAAGCTTTTAATTTTTCAGAATACAAAGATGAATTAAATCATTAATTTTCATCAGAAGACAGTTTAATTTTTAATAAAAAAGTTCTATTTTAAATCCAAAAGGACACATTTTCTTCCCTAATAAACGAATATTCAACAAAACAGTTAAAATTTTAACCAAAAAGGATGATTTTTTAACAAAATACTTGAAATTTCTGATATAAAAATTAATTTAAAAAATGAATTGTCAACCAGATAGCGTTATTTGGAAAGAAAAAGTGTTAAACTTCAACCATAAGCAGTTGGATTTTCAACCAGAAAATTACAATTTTGTACCAAAGAGACGAATTTTTAACAAAATAATTTAATTTAAACCAAAAAGATAAATTTCCAATTAAAATGATAAATTTTTGACAAAAAAAGAAAAAGAATTTTTTATAAAGTCGATCCAATTTCATCCAAAGGTAGAATTTGTTGTAAAACAGTTACATTTTCAACCCAAAAATGTTGTTAATTTACAACCAAATAATTTGCTGGAAAATACTAACCAAGAATTGAATCAAGGTTTCCCAAACTGCATTTTCAAGATATTTTAACCCCAGCCTCTGTTTTTTTTTTATTTTTCTTTACTTTTTTACTTTAAAAAATTTTTTTAATTATTTGAAAATTCATCGGTTTTAGTAGAAATTTAATTTTTTGTTATCAAAATAAAACCTTTTAGTTTAAAATTCTTCTTCTTTGGTTGAGTATTAAACTATTTTGTTTGAAAGATTCAGTTGAATCACTTTGTAAAGAAATAATTTTATTTTTTTGACGTTTTATATTTATAGTTAAAAATTTATTTCTGGTTGAAAGTTAAACTATTTTGTTCAAAATCAATCAAATTTAATGTACAGGTAATCTTGACAGTTCGTGTACATGAATTTGACGAAAGAACCTGTACAGCATTCTGTAGAGGAATCTGTTTGCAAGCTAACCTTTGAATGATCTTGTACCGGCTCTTTAGAGAGCGATTTGGGACGCGGGTTCATGTACAGTTCTCGTTCAGGAGCCTACAAGTTAACCAGTATAGGAACTCTTGATAGTAAGTTCGATCTTCAAGTGCATAACAGGAAAGCAACTTAATAGATGTAAGTGATGAGAAGCAAAGAAACATGTACAGAAACCTATACTCGATCATTTAAAGTTTTTGTTAGTTCATGTTTAATTGCTGGATCATGTACAGTTTTCTCCGCTAAATTCTTGTAAAGGAACCGTCATAATTACCTGTGCAGGTTCGTGTGCAGAATCGTGTAAAGAAACATATCCAGGATCCTCCAATGTACCTGTACAGAAACCTATACTCGATCAATGAAAGGTTTCTTTGTTCGTGCATGTTCCATTGCTGAATAATTTACATTTTCCTCCGCCAAGTTCCTGCACAGGAACCTTGAAGATTGCCTGTGCAAGTACGTGTCCAGGATCCTACGAGGTTTTGGTACGGATACCTATACTCGATCATTTGAAGGTTTTGTTGGTGCAGGTTCCATTGATGAATAATGTACAGTTTCCTCCGCTAAATTCCTGCACAGGAACCTTAAAGATAACCTGTGCAGGTGCGTGTGGAGAATTGCGTTCAGAGTCATGTCCAGGATCCTCCGAGGTTTTGGTAGGAAAACCTATACTCGATCATTTGAAGGTTCTATTGGTACAGGTTTAATAGCTAGATCATGCACACTTTTCTTCGCCAAATTCCTGTACAGGAACTGTCAAAATTACCTCTGCAGGTTCGTGTGGAGGATTGTGTCCAGAAACATGTCCAGGATCCTCCATGGTTTTGGTACGGAATCCTATATTCGATCATTGGAAGGTTCTGTTGCTCCAGGTTTAATAGCTGGATCATGTACACTTTTTATTGCCAAATTCCTGTACAGGATCCTTGAAGACATCCTGTGCAAGTGCGTGTTGGAGGATCGCGCTCAGAAACATGTCCTGGATCCTCCAAGGTTTTGGTACGGAGACCTATACTCTATCATTTGAAGGTCCAGTTTGTTCAGGTTGAATAGCTGGATCATGTACAATTTTCTTCGTCGAATTCCTCTACAGGAATCGTCAAGATTACCTCTGAAGGTTCTTCTGGAGAATCACGTTTAGAAACATGTCCAGGATCCTCCGAGCTTCCTGTGGAAGAATTTTCAGCTGGGCTCTTTCAGAAATTCCCTGACTTTTTCAATTTAATTGAAGTTACATTGAATACATTGAGAGCAAAAAATTATTGGCTTTGCAATTTTTTAACGAAGTTGTTGTTAAAGTTGAAAAGTTGGGGATAAAATTAAAAATATTTTTGATTAGATCTTTGCGATTTGCACCATGATAAAAAAAAACAATCTTTTGTTAAGAAGGTATAGTTAGCAGAGAACAAGTTAAAAAATTATTTTTTCTTCAAACACAATTGAAAATTCTAGGACCAAGAGCAAAATCCAAGGACTTTCCGAGGTTTTCAAGGATTTTCAGGACGCTGGGCATCATAGTATAACTTCTTTACTCCTTAAGTTTCTTGTTTCAGGAACTTTAAACACTTGATGACAAAAAAGTAAATCTCATAAACATCAAAGATGATTTTAGGAGTATTAACAAGAGAATATTAATTTCTAAGAAGAAAGATTCTCACAGAGGTAATCTTCCTTTGGATAATTAATAATACTATTTACTGAGTTAAACTCTACCTTTCTAAGGGAAAAAGGAAGGGGATGTTTGTGATGTGAAGCAGCCACCCCGCGATTTCAAAGTGAGAGACTCAAACTCTAATTCTACAAACTTTACCACCTTTTCCCTCGAGTTTATTTGCCGGAAAATGCGAATTTATGTTGAGCCCAATGTACAAATGTCAAGGAGCTGAAAGTTGGCCTGACTAATGCACATGATTTGGAACCTTTTTAAAAGGCTCTAACAAAAAGAAAAAAATTAGAATGCCAAAAAGTAAGGAAATGACTGGAATTCTTGGGAGAAGTTTTATTCTGGTAACTGATGAACCCATTAGAAAAGTTCAAACTTTACTGCAAAGAAAATGGGTAGGCTAAAAAAAGTTGAGAAGCTTAAAAACAAAGTAATCTACTCTTTAAATCCAAATTAGTAGAAATTATACTAATACAATTAGTGAAATCATGTTCTCACTCCTACATTAGGGTTGATAAATAGGGTAAATCGAAACGTAAACATTCAGGGCCGAATGAATACTTTCCAATTAAAACTCATAATATAGCGCAATATACTTGACTGAGTACTCGCGCACTGCAGCTATTCCTACGCGAGATTCGCAAACGTCTCTCGCCCTGCCTTTTGAGAAACTGCGTGGGCTAGCAATTCTAGGAATTACAAAACTGAGTGCTACAAAATAGGGGTTCTCGTGTAATAAGGATATTCTGCTAATCTGGCATAATTTAATTATTATTATTGTAATAATTTATATTGGTTTTTGACATTTGGTTAAGGACGCTTATTATTTTCTGAATTTATATTTTAAGTTTATATTGTTATAATAATAATAATTGTGTATAAACAATACAATATTCTAAATTAAAACGGTACAGATATTTTATATTTTCCAAACTAAACAAAAACGCGGCAAATTAAAAAAAACTTGCCAGAACCATGCAACCCATGTTGGTAAAGTAGACATCTGATATACCTATTGTACATTAATGTACGGTAGGCATCTCTTTTACCGACTGCTGATGAATCTTTAGTGCCGATAGAAGGTAATATCGACTGTAGGTTATACCAACTGATGCAAGAATGTCTTGCAAAATAATGAATAATTTTATAGTGTCGCGGTTCTTTATTAGTTACCGAAAAACATCTACTTGTAGAAAATTTAATTTTACCCCACCACCAGGTGCTGAAAATTCAAATAAACAAATTCTAGATGTGGGAAATTCTAGGTATCATAAAGTATTAGGATTAGTAGTTGTAGTAGTTGTAGGTTCGTCAATAGGACTAATTCAAATTTTTTAAATCCGAGGGATTTACATCAGTTAAAGAAATTTTGTAAGGCCCTGAAATTCACGAGAAGAGGTATAAGGTCGGTTAGGCAGGTCCTCGAAATACAGACTGAGCAGCGATAATTATCAGAAATCTGCATTACCGACTGGGGGTAATTAATACCTGAATATATAGGTGATCTGCATTAACGACCGGAAGAAAAATCGTACAGAATTAGCTGTCTTTTTCTGTTTAAAAAAATATATTTTACTCTTATTAGTTAAAAATTTAACTGTTCTTTATTTGAAGTTAAAACATTTTTTTGGATGAGGTATCAATTATCTCTAACATTTTTCGAGAAGAATTGATCTTATTTAGTTGAGAAAAAAAAACATGATGAATTTAGATGAACTTCAATTGTTAAGAAACATATCTTTTTTTCAGTTTGTCTCGTTATTCTCAATTTCGTAGAAAATAAAACTATTAGGTTAGAAATGAACTTTTTTCTTTCAAATGAAACTATTTTGATGAAAATTTAACTTTTTGTAAAAAATAAATATTTTATTTAAAAAACTATAATTTTGGGTTAAATATTCAACCGTTTTGTAAATTCTTCACACATTTGGCTTTAAAATTGTACATTTTATTGAAAATTATTGGATTTTGTTTTTCTTGAGAAATTAACTATTTTATTTTTAGAAAATTAATCTTCCGACTAGAAAAAAATCATCTTTTTTCTTTACCTCTGTACTTGAAAATTTTTCTGTCTCGTGGAAAATGTAACTAGTTTCTTGAAAATGCGTTTTTTGCTTTTGTTGAAAATAATTTTTTGCAGTCAACAATGCAAGTATTTCACGTCCAGTAAAAAATTTATGTTTATTGTTAAAAATTATTTTTTTTTTTCAATTCGTCAGATTACAATAGGATTTTTTTGTTTTTGTTTGTTCTTTGTGGTCCAAATTTGTTTTATGGCTTCTTTTTTTTAACAGGAGCTTGGATCAATTTGATTATTGGACGTTAAGTGGGATTTTTAATTTGGATTTTAATCTGAGTTAAATTTCTTAAATTTTGTTAACAATTATTCTCTTTTGTTAAAAGTTTACCATTTTGGGTCAACAATTAATCTTCTCAGTTAAAAATTCATCTATTTTTGAAACTGCAAGTGTTTAGGTCTAAATTGGTCTGGTTTGATTCAGGATTCTACCATTTGGTAGAAAATTAAATTATTTGGTTAATGATGAACCTCTTTGTTGAAAATAAAACTATTTAGATAAAAATTGAACTTTTTGGTAGAAACTAAACGTTTTTGTTACTCACATTTTGTAATTGAAACTGAACCTTGTTCTGGACAATTTTTACTGTCGGCTTTAAAGTTGAAAAATTGGTTTGAATATTAATGTATTTTGTTTAAATTTCGCCTTTTTCATAATATTATTCATCTTGATAAAAAATTTTTTTTTGGTTAAGAATTTAGCTATTTGTTTCAAAATTTGTATTTTGTCTTAAAAATTAAATTACTTGGTAAAGTTGTATATTGCTTAATAAAAATTTATACTTTTTCAAGACTCAACTTCTTGGTTTAATATTCAGATGTTCCATTAAAAAAAATATTCCGAGTTGAAAAATCATCTTTTGAGTTGAGCTCTTTTTTTTGAAAATTCATTTTTTTATGATTCATAATTTTAGTTGATAATTCATCTATTTTGTTGAAAATTTAAATATTTGTTTCAAAATTTATTTTCTTCGTTATTTAATTTGAACTGTTTGCTTAAAAAATAAACTTTTCGGTAGAAGATTAACTTTTCTGTTAAAAAATCATATTTCTAGAATGAAAATTCAACCGCTTTTTCGATATTTTGTTTGGCTTTAAAATTCAATAATTTTTTTTAAAATGAATGTATTTTGTTTAAAATTGGTATTTTTGGTTAAAAATACAACTATTGTGTTGAAGGCTAAACAATTATGTTTTAGATTGATTTCTTTACTTGAAAATTCATTTTTTCAAGGTTCATTATTTCAGTGAAAAAATCATTTGTTCGATTGAAAATGTAAAATTGCTTTGAAAATTGTTTTTTGATATTTTTTAGTCGAAAATTCATATATTTCGTTAAGAATTCTTTTTTCACGTAGAAAATTAATGTTCTTGGTTGTATAAATTAATTTTTCTTTGGGAGGATTCAACAATTTGGTAGAAAATTAAACTTTTGTTGAAATTAAGTTTTTTGTTAGATTTTTTGTTAGAAATTCCATTTTGTTCAGAAGTGTATCCTAGATAAGATGAAAATGCATGAGTTTCGTTCGAAATTTTTCTTTTTGATAAAAAAAATCTTTTTCGTTGTAAATTTAATATATATTTTGACTTGAAACGTTAGCAACTTAATGTGTTTTAAGTTACAATTAATATCGTATTTACATTAATTTTATTTAATAGAATCTATTTTTTGTTACAACCCTTTTTTCATAAAAAAATCATGTCCATGTTTTGATAGAATTTCTAGTTGCGTAAATAATAAGAGTGATTAAATAGTTTTTTTTCTGACCCGCTCCTTTTTTTGAGTCCAATGCCTTTAACATACATCCAACTTAAAAGTTTGGCGTCTCTTCTCTCAATCCTTTACAAAAGGAAAAAAAAATCTTCTTCAAATAAAACTTTTATGATAAAAGTTTGCAGCTACTTAAAGTTCACTGTACATTTAATTGAGATTTCTACTTTAGAATTTAGTTTTTATAATTAATTTTTAATTTACTATTTAGAATTTATTTATAATTGATTTAATTTATGGAAATACGATAATTGCCATTAAAAATTAATACTTTTAGGGACTGAAATAATTTTAATGAAAAAGTAAAGTAAAAAATTTTCAAATTATAAAAAAAAATGACCAAAAATGGTTATTAACGAAATTAAAGTATTTTGCAAGTGAAAGTTAACGAGAATAGAAAAAATTTTAAATGATGGAAATTAATGAATTTGTAAATTATATAATTACTAAAGTTTTAAACTCCGAATTTCTAAAATCACTAAATTAGTAAATTATAGAGATTTCGAATTTATTTGATATAAATGAAACAATTTTGTAGGCAAATCAAGAATTTTGTCAAAAATTCATCCTTTTTGGTTGAACAAGTACGTCTTCTTGGATTGAGAATTCCATTTTTTTCTGTGTTAGCACTTTCTTAAAAGTACTCTAATTAGTACTTTGTTAAAAAATTCATATTTTGATCATAAAAAGTAAAATGAAATTTTTTCGGATGAAAATTGTACTAATAAGAAAAAAAAATTTAATAAAAATTCATCTGTTTCAAGAGAAATTTAACCTTTTTTATATAAGAATACAACTATTCAGAAGAGAATTCTATAATTTTATTAAAAATTCGTGCTTTTGGATTAAAAATTCAATTTTCCTTTCTTAAAAACTTATTTGTGATATAAACATTCATATTTTTTTCGTGAAATGAAATCTTTGTTTTGTGCAGAAAGAACAACTATTTTTCGAAAATGTTTCTTTTTGATTTAGAAATTCATTGTTTTTAGTAGAAATTTAATTTTGTTTAAAAATAAAAATGAACCTTTTTCGTCAATAGTTCTTCTTCTTTGATTCAGTATTTAACTATTTTGTTTGAAAGATTTAGTTGATTCATTTTGTAAAAAATAATTTTTGCTTACGATTTATATTTTTAGTTTGAAATTCATCTCTGGTTGAAATTCCACTATTTTTTAAAAAATTTATCTTAGTAATTTAAAAATTTATTGGTTTTTGTGGAAATTTTATTGTTTTAAATAAAAATGAAACTTTTTGGTTAAAAATTTTTCCTGTTTGCTTGAGTATTTAACCATTTTGTTTGAAAGATTTAGTTAAATCTCTTTGTAAAGAAAAAATCTTTTAACGATTTATATTTTTAGTTTAAAATTCATCTCTGATTGAAAGTTCAATTATTTTATCGAAATTTTATCTTTTTGATTTGAAAATTCATTGGTTTTACTAGAAATTTCCTTTTTTTTAAAGAAAACTAAAACTTTTTGGTTAAAAATTCTTCTTCTTTACTTGACTATTTAATTAAAAATATTACTTTTCGATTTTTTTAAGATGGATTTTTTTAGTTCACAACTTTGTTTCTTCGGTAATAAAAAAATAATTTTCTTGGTTGCATGGGAAATTAAGTTTTTGGTGACAAGAAATATTTTTGTTTGCAATTTTAATTTTTTTCGAGGGAATCCATTTTTGGCTTGAGGGTCCAACAATTTAGATAAACTTCTATTTCCTTTTATATTAACAAACCTTAATTTACTCAAGAGCAGTCTTTTTGTTTTGAAATTATTTTTTTTGGTATAAATTTTACCTTTTTCGATTGAAATATAAACTATAACACTTCTGTGGGGAATTTATCTTGTTAGATTAAAAATTCAACTATTATATTAAATATTTAATTATTTTGTTGACAATTCAAATAATTAGTTAAAAAACCCTTTTTTATGGTAGAAAAGACTTTTTTGTTTAAAATAAATTAATAAATTTGAAAATTTAAATTTGTGTCTGAAAAACTGTTTTATTCCGTTTATAAAAGATTCTATTTCAAAAATATTGCAATATTATAATGCTGTTGTTTGAATATTTATGATCAAGGAAACTAAAAAATTAGTCAAGGAAAAATCAGGGAATTTTGAAAATGAAGTTCTCGGACACCCCGCCTAATTCTACTAGCAATAACTAGCAAAAAATTTCTTTAAACTAAAAATCACTAAAAATTTACTAAAAGTTACTAAAGATACTGAAAATCACTAAAGTTACGTAATTTAAGTAAGGCCCCTTTTCCTGATAATATGAAAAGAAGATGATTGAATTGAGGTAGAAATGTATGGTAAATGATGTTACTGAGAGGATGATAAATCCTTGTCGTTATTTGAGCGGCTCTGAGAAGCTGCTTATTAAAAAGGGAAGCCGAGGGTAAAAGGGAGTTTTGGATTCGCATTTTTATTAAAGATGAACGACAAATGTTATAACTCGTTTTCTTTCCAGTGGATTTAAATTATTTTTACTCTTTCCTAATTCTTATAATTTGTTCATATGGCAAATCAGCAGTCCGTCACTTTCTAAATCTGTATTAGTAAAAAAATAGCAGTTTTAAGTAAAATATGAATATTTTAAATAGTTTGAAATGCGAAAAAAGTGAGCAAGTAGGTACATCCGTGCAAGGCAAGGCAAGGCGAGGAAGGAAAGGCGAGGCGAGGAAGGCAAGGCGAGGCGAGAAAGGAAAAGCGATTAGAGCGAGCTGTCTTTAGAGATAAAGTGTGGAGGAATGTAAGTTTTGAAGGGCTAGTTTGAAAAATTTTAAAGTCAGCAGACTAAAAATAATGGTTTCTCTATCTACTAATTCAATGTGTAAGAACAACTCACTGAATGAATAAGTAACATCTAGTAAGGGAATTTCTATTGCTACTACTAAACGAACCGATAAATAATGTATTGCTATTGACTATTTTTTCGTTAAGAATTTATGTATTTAGTTGAAAATTTAAATATTCGGTAGAAAATTAATTTTATTATTAAAAATTCAATTAGCTGGTTAAAAATTTAACTATTTTGTTGACAATTTTCCTTTTTTGTTTTAAAATTGCTCTTTTCATTTCAAAGTTATTTCTCTTGAATGAAAAATTCACTATTGCAGTTGAAGATTCACCCTTTTAGTTGAAAAAATCGTTTCTCCTGGTAGAAATTTCTTTTTTTTTTAAATAAAAATATTAACATTCGGTTAAAAGTTGTATTTTTTTCTTAAAAATATATTTTGTTTGTTTGAAAGTTTATCTCATTGGTTGCATGTATGAATATGTTGTCGGAAATTCGTATTTTTTCGGTTGAAAATAAATTTTTAACTGAATATTTAATTGTTTTTTTAGAAGGTTCATCATTTTGTCAGTTAAAATTTACTTATTTGTTTAAAAACTCATCTCTAGGTGTAAATTTATACATTTGGTTAAATATTAATTTTATGGTTGAAAATTTAAATGATTCATTTGAAATTAAACTATTTTTTGAAAAATTTTAAGTTTCAAGTTATTATTTTTTAATTAAAAAATTAATTATTCATTTTAAAGATGTACCATTCACATTGAAAATGCATGTGTTTTGGTAGAAATTTCATTTCTTTTGCAAAAATTACAAATACTTTTACTTAGCTAAAAGTGAAATTTCTCTGTTAAAAAATGTATTTGTTTGCTAGAAAGTTCATCTCATTCGTTTCATATTTAAATATTTTGTCGACAATCATAATTTTTTTCATTAAAAATAAATTTCAACTCAACATTTTATTCTTCTTCTTAAAGTTTCATCATTTCCTAGTTAAAATTTATTTTTCTGTTTGCACATTAATCTCTTGATTACAACTTAAACTGCTTAATTAAAAATTAAAATATTTTTTTCAAAATTTGTTTCCTAAGTTAAATATTATTTCTTTTGAATGAAAAATTATTTTTATTTGTTTAAAAGTAGAATTTATTTTTTCAAAATCCATTTCGATGATAATTCGTATTTTCTTTGTTGAAAATTAAATCATTTTGTTAAAATTTTAACAAATGTTTTGAATCAATTTTTCAACTAAAAATTTGACTATTCCATTTATTGTAGAAAATTCGACTTTCCGCTTGAAAATTCTACTATTTAGTTAAAAATTGATATTTTTTAATTAAAAATTTGCTTTTTATTCGAAATTTGCTACTTTAAAATGAAAATTTAAATATTCTGGTTGAAGATTCATCATATAAAGTTCAAAATTTATTTTTTTGTTAAAAAAATTTAACTGTTTCCTTAAAAGTATTTTTTAGTTATAAATTAATTTTGGAACTAAAAATTTGACTATTACATTTATTGTTAAAAATAGAACTTTGTAGTTGAAAATACCACTAAGTGGTTGTAAATTAATACTTTGTAATTGGAAATTGGCTTTTTCATTTGAAAGTTGTTTCTTTTGAATGAAAAATTAATTATTCCAGTTTAAAATTTATAATTTTAGTTGAAAATTTCTGTTTTTTGGTGAAAGTTTCATAATGAAATTGCAATTATAAAAATCTATTCTGATGAAAATTTATATTTTTTTGGTTGAATTTAATTATTTTAACTGAAAATTTAATTTTTCTGGTTAACGTAATCCGTGAAATTTTTGTTTTAAAATCAATTTTTGAAATTAAAAGTTGACTTTCATTTATTGTTAAAAATTGAACTTTTCGGTCGAAAATTCAACTATTTGGTAAAAAAAAATTTAGTTGAATATTTGAATTTTTATTTGGAAGTTATTTCTTTTGAATAAATTATTAATTATTTCAGTGCAAGATTTATAATCTTAATTTAAAATGTGTATCTTTTGGTAAAAATGTCATCTCATAAAGAAATTTTTATTTGATCACAGTCAAATTGCTTCCTTAAAAATTCATTTTGACAAAATTTCATATTTTTTGGTTTTTAAATGAATTTTTCCAACTGAAAACTCAATGATTCTTGATGATGCTTCATCATTTTGTAGTTTACCAATATATCTCATTCGTGAAAAATTTAACTATTTCGCTCATTTTTTTATTAGTTTTAAATTAATTTTTTCAACTGAAAATTGAACTACTTCATTCACGAATAAAAATTGAATTTTTCGGTTACAAATTCCACTATTTTCCGTTAACATTGATATTTTTGGTTAAAAATTTAATTATTTGTTAGAATTTAAACATTTTTTAAAATATTTTTTGTTCGCCGGAACTACATTTTTCTAGAAGTCTTATTTGTTAATAAGAAAAAAAGTCTTACGTTTCTCTGTCGATTTTCAGTGCCAAGGATCTCTCTTTCGGTTATTTCCGATATTTACATTTTTTCAATAAGTTTTTTAAACTTCTGGGTCACGAACACATATTGAAATTGTGAATTTCTGGCACTATTTCAAGGTTTATTTTCACGCACAGTTGACTTATTTAAAAATTCCAGACTCACATTAAAGTTTCGCTCGTTCACTTTTCACGTAACACCTCAAAATCACAACTGTTTTTAGTATTTTTTTATTTCTTTTATATTATACAATATATTATATTATAAAATATATTGTAAATTTAAACAAATTATTAAATAGGGTGGATTAAATTAATAATAAAAAAAGTACTTCATTTTTTTCAAATCTCATAAGAGATGATTAAATTTTTTTTTCAGAATTCTCAAGAAATAATAAATTATTAAAATTTAAATTGAATTGCAGTAAAATGGCCAATTTAGAAACTGAGAAAATTTTTTAATTTAGTGAATGATTTTGTAAATAAAGTTTCGTATTTTTTATCTCTAGATTCCGTAGACAATGAAGTTTAAAATTATTAATATAAAAATTACTTTTTTAAATTTACTCAAACAAAAATTTTTCACCTCGCGACTTTTATGACAATAGACTCGCAGGTACCAAAACCAACCCGAAAAGCACGTGGCGAAGCCACGATGCACACTGGTGGTGGATTTCTACGAAGACAGCTGACGAGTGATAGCTGCGTCCACCCCCTACCCTTGTCTCACCCCCACCCTCTAACGACTCAAAGTTACGAATTGGACCAATCCTGCGATTTTATTACTTTTAGGAAATTTGTTATTTAGTATTGTTGTTAATATCTTAATTTTTTTTAGGAAGCCTTCTCATATTACGACTGAAATGTTAAATCTTTAATAAACAAAACAAAAATGCATTTTCGACAAAATAATTGAACTTTCAATTTAAGAGAATAATTTGTAAGTAAAATGAAATGAAAGATAATGAATGAACTTTTGATTAAAAACGAGAAATTCTTCGTACAAAAATAAGATTTTTGGTTGAAAAATTCACTTCGGTTGAATATTGTTTTTTTTTCTTGAAAATAATCTTTATTTCAAGATTCACTATTGTGGTTGAAAATTTAACTATTTTGCTAAAAAAAAACGTTTTTTTGGTTATGAATTAATTTTTTTTAAACGAAAACAAAAATCTTCTATTTTTGGTATATCTATTTAGGTAGAAAATAATTTTCTTGGTTGAAAACTATTCTCTTTTGGTTAAAAAAATCTACTCCTTCTCAGACATTTTTTTCAAGATTGAAATATTTTGCCGGAAATTTAATTTTTTTTTGGCTGAGAATTAATTTTTTAATTAAATTTGATCCTTTTCACTTTTGGTTAAAAATTGAGCTATTTGTTTAAAACTGATCTTTTTCGTTGAATCTTAAACTCTTTTCTTAAAAATTAATTTTTTAAATAATTTTAGTTAAAAAATCCATCTCTTTTATTGAAAATTTAACTATTTTGCTGAAAAATTCCTTATCTTTGGTTATGAATTAATGCTCTGCTCTGAAAATATAAATATTTCGTTTTTGTTGAAAATTAATTTTTTTTAAATTCAACTACTTGGTAGAAAATTCATCATTTCTACTTAAAAATTCATCTCTTTTGTTGATAATTTATCTCTTTTTTTCGAATATTAATCTTCTTGGTAACAATGATATTTTTCGTTAAAAAAATCCGATTATCGGATGAATATTAAACTCTTTTCTTGAAAAATATTCATTGTTTTTTGAAGATCCATATTTTAGCTCAAATTTCATTGGTTGAAAATTTTTTTAAGTAGTTTAAAATTGTTCATCACATTGATTAGAAATTTCTATTGTTCACCAAGAAATTCCTTTTGCTTGGTTTTAAATTAATTTTCTTCCATGACTATTTTGTTAAAATTCGTGTGTTTTTTAGTTGAATTCAACTGGTTGAAAATGTTTTGTGTTGCTGCTTGGTATTCAAATAAAAAATTTATTGATTCCATTTTTTATTGAAACTTGATCTTTATATTCGGTACTTAAAATATTTTTTAAATCATGTAATTTTCTAGGCAACAAATCCCGCTATTTATTAAAAAATTTAAACATTTTTTTTTGAAAGATTAATGAATAGATTAAAAATTCAAATTTTTGGTTGAAAACTCAAATACTTTGTCACAAAACTAAACTATTAATTAGAAAATTTAAAAGTTTTGTTAAAAAATAGTTTTTTTTACTGAAAATTGAACGATTATTAAAAATTCGTCTCTTTGGATAGAAACTTAATACATTTTTGTTAAAAATTCATCATTTTGCTTAAGGATTTAACTATATTTTTTAAATTTGTCTTTTTTGGTTATATTTAAATGGTTAAGTTGGCACAGTTATTTAGTAGCCCAAACGCCGCAGTTTAAAGTGGAGCAAAATATTAGGCACGACTCCTCACCCCTCCCCTCAAATAACTTTCTTTCTCAAATTTTTTAGAATTTCGAGTTTAGTTCGAACGGCGTCTAAGGGTGGGGGGGGGGG
>NC_046661.1:85360549-85364325 GCF_010883055.1 Belonocnema kinseyi | reverse complement strand
GTCCCATAAAGAAAAACCATTTTTTCCTATTTGTTTAAACAATTGCGTTTTAAACAAAACCTATCTACTTCTCGTAAAATTAACCGGTACCATTGGATTCAGTGGGTCAAAATACATAAGATTAACTAGTTTTTACCTTTTGCCTCTTGAATGCATTCGGGAACATACCCAGCTCCCGGACTAATAGCAGTACGGTACTAGTTATCACTGGCGCAGTACTGCTGCCCATGTTGAATTTCCTATTGGAATAGTACTGTGATAGTAGCGATATCCACTGCTGGCCCAATACTGACAGGCCAGCACAGCATCAGACTGGCAATCTGTAAAACCTGGGTTCCATTCCAAGCTTAGATTAAAAGCCATTTTTTTACAATTTTAAAATAACAATTAATATTTTAAGAAATTATTGTTCCTTGACAAATAGAGAAAATAATTCATATCGAATTATTTTTAAATTATTCGATTTAAATCCAATGATTTTTGTTAAAGATAATAAAATACACAATCTCCGACAAGTTTTATTATTTTAGATTAGTAGTTTTGGTCTAAAATATCTATTGTTGATCAAACATAATTCTATTTTAAAGAATTTGTGTATAATTTGAACATTAAATGAAATTAACAATAAACAAAATATCAGCATTTCCCTCCTAAAATATTATTTCAAACAAAAATAATTTCAATCTAAAAATTCTACTATTATATCTATAAATAATAGATATTGTGTCAAACAAAAATTTTGTTTAAATATTAATTTTATGTTTGAATTTAAAAATTGCGTAAAACAAAAAAAAATCGCAGGCATTTGGTTATAATTAAAATTAAAGATACAACTATTCTCTGAATGAGAAAACTGCCAATTTAAAAAAAAAAGGAAAAATATGTTTCTTACTCTCACTTAATTGCTATAGGCATCGGGAGGGCTTTAATTACGAGGCTTCTTTGAAGGTGATTCTGAAGTATTGTGAGGTCGCCCATGATGGAAGATTTTCCTCTCAGGGATTGGATTTAACGATTTAATTAAAAGTGCATTAAGGTGAGGGGAGAGACGAATTGAGAAGAGTAATTTACATTTTTCAGAGCTTTTAGAGGACTGAAAAATATCGACCAAGATCAAAAAACGACCCTTCTCTTTTATGAGTGAAGATGATAGATACAAGCTTAACATCATGTCACGTTATGTGAGGCGATTACAGTTGAGTGTCTGTAATCTCCATTCTGTACAATGCACTGGACCGAAAACATGTTATTCATAAGCTTCTTTATCTGCCATAAACGTGACATTTTAGTACTGAAGAGTATTCGCGATTTATGCGGGTCCTCTATTATAATCCAAGCGATTATATTTCGGTTGCCATCCAGAAAATTGTTGCAAATTACCAACTATTCTCTTCTATAAAAAAAATATACCTTCATAAATATTTTCATATAATTCCATATCACTCATTCTTTCCTCTAACTCTTTCCAATATTTCTTATATATTTCTCCTCTAGAGAACCCTCTCTACTTTCCCTTTACTCCTTTTCTCATCTAAAAAAACCCCCACTCAAAATCTAATACTAGTCTCCTTTTTTACCCTGTTCACATATTCACAATACACTCTTCCTTAAGAACAACTCCCTCTCTGCAGTCTTATTTTCTTATTCCTTCATCTATTCTCAAACATGTCTATCATCTACCATCTTTCTAACCTTCTGTATTCCTTAAGCTTTCACCACTACTCCTATCCAGTGCCTATCCTATATCGTCTTCTACAGACCCTTTCATTTCTCTTACATTCTCTACTTCTCTACGAATTCTCTAATCGTTAATTCTCAATCAAGCCTCCACTTAACTCCTCACACCAGTCCTCTCTCCTTTATCCTATTTAATTATTTACATTTACTTTTCCTTTTAACCCATCCCTCTCTACAATATACTCTACTTAGTCCTCAATCGATTATCAAAAACCTCTTTTTGTACATCCAACGATCCTCTTCTTATACCTCTATCGATCCTTAAAGTCCTCTTCTTATTCCTCCATCGATCATCAAACTCCTCTTCCATCAACTGTCTCTCTTTAATCTCCTACATTTCTTAACCTTTCATCACTTCCTTCTTCCACTGTCCATTCTGTTCTTTGACTACTATAACGACTCTGACATATTCAGTATACTGTCCTTATCCTTTATGACCTTCTTTAGGCTCTTTTGTGCCTCTCATATTCTCTGCTCTGCTATGAATTCTCTAATCTTCAATTCTCAATTAAGTCACACTCAAATGCTCACACCAGTCCCCTTTTCTTTATCCTGTTCACTTATTCACATTCCCTCTTACCTTTTAACCTATCATTCTCTGCAATCCCCTCTTCTTATGCATCTGTCGATCCTCAAACAACTTTTCCATAAACTATCTCTTTCCAATCTTCTGCTTTCTTTGACCTTCTACCACTACTTCCTTCTTCTGGATATTCTACTTTTCAACCATTCTAATTATTCAGACCGATTCACTTTGACCTATTCAGTATATTGTCTCTATCCTTTATCGCCTTCTATACACACTTTCATGCCTCTTACATCCTCTACTCCACTACGAATCTTCTAATCCTTATTCCTTTCTGCCTGCGTAAAACTCGTTTAATTTCTAACCTATCTACATATTCGAATCTCTACCATCTAACTCTTCTATCCTCAGAATCCCTCTCGCGCATTTACCCTATATTCTCTCTTATATCGACTTTTATATACAACCTATATCCGTATTCACCTTAACCACTCATCACTACTAATAATCCCTTGTTGAACTATGACCCTGTGTTAGATGTGTTGTGTTTATTCTCAAAATTCATTTCCCTTTGTACGCCCTCTCTGAAATGCCTCTACACTCGACTTCCCTTAACTCATCGTTCCTTCTTTACCTCCTTCTTGATATAATAATCTCCACATCTTCCCCTTCCCTGATTATTCTACACTGTAACTACTCTAACCCATTTACCTCCACCCTCTACTCCTCTACTCTTATACCAATCCTTAATTTTTTCTCAGCTCTAACCAATACCTCTTTATTAATCTCGAATTTCACCTATCCCGTAATCCACCCACCCGACTTACAACGTCTCTAGCTCCTATACATATTTTAATTTTGGTGCTTTAACTCATCTGCTCTTACAGATCATCTAGCCCTTAGAACCTTATTGCCTTCAGACCTATATCACCTCTTCTTTATAAGTTGTTCTCTTCTGCTCTCACCCTCTCTTCACTATTATCCCTTTTTTAACAGTTATTCTCTCCATCCTGTTTCAGCAAATGCCTCTTACATTTATCAACTTCCTTGTCATACCTTCACCCAAGCCCCTCCTTGTAGGTGAAGGAGGGATGTATCCTTTTTGTTACCAAATCTTCCCCTTCGTACCCTCTCTCTAATATTTCCCACACTCTGCTCCCCTATACTCATAACAACCCTCGATTAATTTCCCTTCTCCTACTCTCAACAATCCTCTTCACCCACGTTTCCTCAAGCCCATTCCTTTACCCTTCCCACTTTTGTTTCTCTGTTCTCCCTTTTTATTCCAAATTTGACATACTTCTGTATGCCCTGTTGATTGGTAATATTGTATGAGTACGTACTTCCCATGACAGTGCAATATTCTGTCAAATTTTAGTTGGCCCCCTCCCCCTTCACCCTGTTACTGATGACTATACTATGCCTTCAAATGCATGCATATAAAGAGATTTGAAATTTTGCATGTATACGTAATTTTAAATTAATATTCCATCCCTTTCCCATGCCATGTGCA
>NC_046661.1:85347114-85360449 GCF_010883055.1 Belonocnema kinseyi | reverse complement strand
GTACCATTGGATTCAGCGGGTCAAAATACATAAGATTAACTAGTTTTTACCTTTTGCCTCTTGAATGCATACGGGAACATACCCAGCTCCCGGACTATATACTTTAACCATATGACAAAATAGTTATTTGAAGAATAAATATTAATTGATTGCGAGTATTTTGTCTGCAGATAATAATATTTCTGTTTAGAGTAAATACATATATTACATTTTTAAACATTTTATTACAAATAAAATTTCTAACGCTACGGGGTATCGAACCTACATAATCTATCCCTAAATCTATCGCCTACCAGCCGGGATAGCTAACCACTGAGATAAACGGACAAGTTGAAACTCGATGAAAAAGCCATCCTCATAAGCCACAGTTCAGAAAAGTAAAAGTACCAAATTTTAAGCTCTCTGTTTATAATTATTTATTATTATACGACGTTTTTGTTTATCAATAAATTAATGATTAAATAAATAATTAAAATCGATTACCATTTTTCTTCCCGTAACATTGTTTTTCACGTTGTAGACTACCTTAAAACTGTTTACAAGGACGGAAAATGTAATTTTTTATTAACATTTAACATTTTTTTATAAAAGATGACACTGAGAATTTTTTTCTTAAAAAAAAGCAGGAAAAAAGTTGTTTTCGGGACAGATGTATTTATAGTTTTTCGAAATTTTAGAATGCATTAACCATATTTTAAAACCTATTTTTTATGTCCATTTTTTAGGATTTGAAATATTTACCCTTCCTTTGTCAGAGTTCGAATTTCAAAAAAGTGTCATCCAATTTTTGACAGAAATTCGTTGCTTGTAAGTCGAAATTTATAAAACCTTAAAATTTTTGGTGTTGAAAAAATGTTTATCATTTGAAATTTGAATTGTTTATCCACGAGGGTAACCGAGCTGGGCCCTCGACGGGGGCCCTCGTAGAATTTCCACGCGTGAAACATCTACGCGGGCCCCCGCCTGGGGACCTACTCCTTAGAGGTCTCAGCGGTGCTTTTTCCACAAGGGTACGTGTAAGATTAATTTTTAAAACACTCGATTGTTTGACATTTTTCAATATTCAGAAAAAATTTGTAAAATAATTTAATATTAATTGCTTTTTTCTACTAATTTGAAATCTTACAATCGTACGAGTATATAGAATTAATTTGCAATTTCAATTATATGGGTTATGAAGAAATAATCTCATTTTTCCGTAGCTTAATGGGTTAAAGCATCAGACTAGTAATCTGAAAGACTTGGGTTTGGATCGCAGCGGAGATTGAGATACATTTTTTTACAATTTAGAATTAAAAATTAATATTAAAAAAAAAAATTATTTTAGACTATTAGAAAATAATTCGAACGTTAAAAAAATTAATAATATAATTATAAGGCATAGCATCAGAATTCAACTTTCAGGGGTTGTGAAGATATTAATCTCGTATCTCCGTAGCTTAGTGGGTAACAGCATCAGGCCGGCAATCCGAAGGCCTTGGGTTCGGATACAAGCGGAGATTGAGAGAAATTTTTGTCACAACTTAGAAAATAAATAATAAAACAGTATTGATTTTAGATCTGTAGATAAAAACAATTAATATAAAATTATTATTTAATACATTTTATCTGCTAAAAAACATAACATCAAAAATATCTCATGTTTTTTGTTTAAAATTATTAATTTTAGGTGAAACATGCCAACATATTCTAAAGCTGTTACAAAAATTAGTTATATTCTTTAAAATATAATATTTTTAATATTAATTTGCAAAGAAAATCACTCAAATAAAGTAGCAAGCAATTGTTCCAAATCGTTAGTCTTCTTTGAGGAAAATTAGTTTTTTATTAAAATATCTGTCGGAAAATCGTAAATATTTCTTGGAATCTAATGATTTGTTGCAAAAATTCCAATAACTTTTAACAAAAAACGAAACAAATAATTCCAAATCTTCTTCGCAGTCTAATTATTTTTGTTATTAATAACCTGTTTTCTGAGAAAGACGTCAACTTGATCCTTTCTTGTTGTATCATTGTAAATTTTGATTGCACTTTATAACGAAAACCGCTAGCTTGATATAAAATTTTACAAAACACTCAAAACTTTTTGAAAATCTCGTATTCTTAACTAGAAATACTTATTTTTATTATGAAACGACAACATAACCTAAAATTGTGGAACAAATATGAATCTTTTTTGAAATATATTTTTTGTATTAAAAATATTAAATTTATTTAAATTAGAGTTATTTTTTATGAAAATACTCATTTTTTATGTAAAATGCCAACATAACCTAAAAATGTAAAAAATTATGAATCTTCTTTGGAGTCTAATAAAAAACATTCTTTTTCCGTAAAAGATTAATATTTAGCAAAGTAATCCAAAAAAGACTAATTTTCTACAGAATAGACGAATCCATAATTAAAAAGAGTAATTTTCGACAAGTTGTATTTCTAACAAAACAAAAACAACAACAGAAAAAGGATTAAATGGTGGTAAAAAAAAGAATATTCTACAAAATAATTCAATTATTTAATTCAAAAATATTAACATTCAGAACAGAAGTTAATTAAAAAGAAAATAGTTGAATTTTCAACCAAACAACAATTTTATACCGAAAAGATTAATTTTCTACCAAAAAGGTTAACTTTTTAGCGAAAAATTTGAATTTTCTGCTAAAATTTTAATTCCTCAACGAAAATAAAAATATTCGATATTTTAATGTAAAGAAATTTAAATTTTATATATGAAAAGAAAACAATTGCATTCATTAAACATTTTTTTAAACAATATATTTAAATCCTCAACCAAAAGAGATATGAATTTCAATGCCAAAGGTTGCAGTTATGATTAAAAAATTAAGTTTCTACTAAGAGATCAATTTTCTAACGAAAAAGAGGAATTGAAAAAAATGGTTGAAACCACAGAAGATTTTTTACTGAAAAAAGTACGAAAAAAGCGAAAAATTTTGAAGATTTCAGATATGTACAAAAATTCTAAGATTTTTTTCATCGCACAGAATTTTAGAAAATTTGAAGAAAAATTTGAAGTGAGTTAAAAAATATTTAGAATATTTTGATACTGAACAACAAATTAAAAATATTTTAATAATCTTCTGTATTTGCCTGTGAAAATTTTATATAGTTTTTGTAACCTTTTAAAACCTTTTCAATATCTTAAGATCAATTTTCTGAAATAAAGAATCATTTTAAATATTCTCAGGTGACTTAAAGCGTTACTATATTACCTTAACACCTTTCAAAATTCTCGAAAAACTTAAAAATTTTATTTCAAAGTCTTTAAACAATCTATATTTTATTTTATGTTCTTTTCAAATCTTTTCTAATTAAAAAATATTTTATAGAATCTTTGAAAAACTTTACATTCTGTTTTGACAACTTCTTGAAATCGTTTGAAATATTCGCTTAAAATAAGCTTTGATAAATATAAAAAACTTATTTTAAATGGTACCTGAAATATGAAAAATTTCATTCTTTTGAAACCTTTCAGAATTCTTCAAAAGTTTCTATATTTTCTACTCAAAACCTTCAGAAATATTTTTTTATTCAAATCTCTTGAAACTTTTTTATAACACTTGTTATATACAACTCGCTTATAACATCTGTTCGTTATTTTTATTATTCATTTTTTTATTTGATTTCGGAAAACATTATACGTCAACCACATTTTATATTTTTATTTCTATAAAAAAACGCTTACATAAAACTAAGTTTTAGTTTTTCTTGACCTTTTGTACCGGATATTTGTGCACACAAAATATTTCTAAGTTCAAAATTATTTTTGCAGTTTTTTAAAACATTAAAAAAATCTCTTAAACATATTCGAATTCTTTTTTAAAATTCCAGGAAGGAATATTTAGAAAAGTCGGAATTAGCGTAAGCTTGTCTTATAAAAATGAATTGCTTTCAAAATAATTGACGCACATGTTGCATAAAGTAATGCTAAATTGCTCCCAGTAGCCAGTGAAAATTTATTCATGGACCGTGTCGTCATAAGTCCAGCTTTGATTATTCATAAAATAAAAGGACAATTCCTTCTGGATTTCCAGCAAAACATTACCTTATAAGAGATCTTAAAAAATGAAGAGTAATTAATCGTGTTTTGAAAAATAATATTTTTTTGAATTTTGAAACACAATCTACAAATTCATTAATTCATTTTATCCAGATTGAAGATCCTATAATTTGGGAAGTGAGTAAGGGAGAAGTCAGGGTAAATTAGTGGAGAGGAAGTAGGGGAAGTGAGAGTAGGAAAAGCAGGGGAATTAAGAGAAAATAATGGTATAGGGAGTAGGAAGAACGAGGCTAGGTGAATTAGGGGAATACAGCATGACAAGGGAAAGACAAGTAGGGAAAACAAGAATAAATATAAGAAGGGGAATATAGAGTAGGAGAAGTAGGGATAGTGAGACTAAATAAGGGGAAGGAAAAAACGATAAGTAGGCGTAGTGAGAGTAGGAAAAGCAGGGGAAGTAAGAGAAAATAAGGGTAAAGGGAGTAGGAGGAACGAGGGGAGGTGAGACTAAATGAGGGGAAGGAAATAAGGGAAAGCAGGGGTAGTAAAGGGAAATGAAAGGAGGGAAAAGGTATTACGAGAGGAGCGAAAGTGGGTTAGGTAATGGCGGAAGTGATGAAAGGTAAATTTCAGGAAATAAGGGGAAATAAAGGAGGGGAAGTATGATAAATTTGAGAAAATAATGACAGGGAAATACAGGGGAAATTAGTGGACAAGCAGGGAAAGTCAGAGTGAAATAAGTAGAGAAAGTCAGAGAACAAGAGGGGAAAAGGAAGTAAAGGAAATGAGAGGCGGGAAAGAATGGTAATTACGAATATTAAGGAAAGAAGAAATAAGGGGAAATAAAGGTAGAGGTAGTAAAGATAATATTATTAAATGAGGGGAACTTAGACAGGGGAAGTAATTCAAGTAGATGGAGCAAAGAACATATTAGGGAGAAGAAGTGTGAGAAGTAAGGGGATATTATGACAGGGGAATTAGGAGATGTGATTGAAGGAAAGTCAGGGAAAAGTAGTGCAGTAGTAGTAGGGGATGTAAGGTCTAATGAGCGCAAGGAAGTAGGGGGACCGGGGAAAGAGTAGGTTAATCTAGAAAAAGTGAGAAGAGCAGAAATGAGGGATAGTCAGGGAAGGGGAAGTAAGGACAGTGAGACTATACAAAGGGAAGGAAAGTAGGAGAAGTAAGGGGACATGAAAAGGAGGGGAACGTCAAGTATTGAGGAGAGCTCAAGTGGATGAAATGATAAAGAAGAGGTGGGGGGTGAGATGAATTTGTGGAGCAGAAGTATTGAAAATAATGGAAAATGATGAGAGGGTAAGTAGAGGAAGTGAGAGTGGAAGAAGTAGAGGAAGTAAGGGCAAATAAGGGTAGGAGAAGTAGGAGAAAAAGAGAAGAGCAAGTAGCGGAATCGAAAATAAATGAGAGAAGAAAAAATAAGGGGGACGAATATACGGAAAGTAGGAAGAGTGAAACTGAATGAGGAAAAGAAAGGTTGGTGAGATAGGGAAAGTAAGAACGAAATAATAGTAGAGGAATAATGGATATTGAAGAGAGCGAAAATAGCCGAAGCAAGGCGGATGTGGTGGAAAATAAGGCAGGAAAAATGAGGAAAAATTATGACAGGGAAAGTAGAGGAAGGGAAGGAAAAATGTGGGAGTGTAAATAACAGGGAATGAAAGGCGAAAAAGTAGGGGAATGAGGTGAAATGCAAAAAGAGAAAGTAGGGAAAGTGAGGCAAAATGAGAAGGCGGGGAATCACAGAAGCACAAAAAAAGAAGAGTGGAAGTGAGGGGAAATTAGAGAAAGTGGGTAAAGAAAATGTGAAGAGAAGTTATAGAAATTATAGATTCAGTGTTAGGGAAGTTTTATTAAAAAAGGAAATAATTATATTTATAGGCGCTTCTTTCAAAAATAACTATTTAAATTCCCAGTAGAGAATTTTCAATTGCTAATCATCTCTTTTATAACTTTACAATAATTAAAATTAAATTATTTACATTTAAATTTTTTATATCAAAGCGTTTTTAACCCTTTATTACACAGATTTTTTTACTTAGGGGGGGATTAACTGACTAATAATTTAATAAAGAAACAAACCAATTTGACAATTTGAGTATCAATGAACTAATCAAATAATCAACTACTTAAGCGGGAAAATTTGAATGGATCGTTAACGACCCATCTGTGTAACGGAGGGTCTTTGACAATTTGCAATTAAAAATTTCTTAATTTTGATGATTACTATTTTTAATTTTATCAATATGGAAGATTTATAATGAGAAACTAATAAATTTGATGTTTAAAATCATCAAAATAATCAAAATTTTAGAATTGTTATTTGTACATCTTTAAAATTGAGTAATTATGAATAGTAAACCTTTAAAATATAGAAACTTAACTAGTAGATTTTCAAAATTAAGGGATTTTTAACGTTGAAAACTTGCAGTTGAAAATTATGTGATTTTTTATCTAAATCTTACAAATTGAATAATTTGTAATTCTATATTTTCTAAATTCAAGATTTTTCAATTGCAACTCTTTAAAATTGTAAAACTTTGCATTTTAAATCTATAAAATTATTAAGCCTTTAATTAAAAAAATTACAATTAAGAATTAATTTGATGCGTTATACCTAAACATTAATCAAATGTAAAGATGTAGAATTTGAAACTCGATTTTTCATTTGTAAAATCATCAACATCATACGAATTTAAGAATTGTTATTTCTTTAATATGAAAGATTTAAACTTAACTACTTTAAAGTTGCTTTTCAAAATCATCAAAGTTTAAGAACTTTTATTCACAAATTTTTGAAATCGAAGATCTTTGAATTGTAAATTTTCAAGTTTAAGATATGAAAAAAAAAATTAAAAATTACATAATTTACACTTCTTTACAATTTCCAAATCTGATGAAAAAAGTTAACTATGTCCTCGCTAAAAGCAACATACAATTTTTGAAGTACTTTTCAATGCTGGACACAAATCTGGCTTCCGTTTGTTTCTATCAAGTTTAGAATAATAGATTTATGCAAATAAAGTTTTCAATAAAAAATTGTTTGAAAATTTAGTAATATCCATGAATGATTTCTGAGACATTCTCGAAAAACTTTAAAAACTGCGAAAAATGTATTTAAGTTTCAATGCACTATAATTATATAGGAAAAAAATTTAATTCGGATTATCCCTTTTTCTGATATTTTTGAGAAACGTGCCCCCTCCTGTCAACTTTCGAAAAATTGGTACTTAATACTGTTCTTGGCATCAGAAGTTAAATAGTGGATCATAGGACGATCACTCACATTTCATTCTTTTTAACATTTCGTACAGTTGTGAAACATAAGACCATCAATCGCATTGTTACTTTTTAATAAATTGCATAAAGTTCTAAAACATAAGACCATTAATTAAATTGTTATTTGTTTTCATATTTCATACTGTTTAAAAACATAAGCCGATCAATCACATTGTCATTTCTTTCTGAATTCCATGCAGTTCTAAAATATAAGATGATCACTTACATTTCATTCATTTCTGAAGTAGATACATTTGTGAAACATAAAACGATCAATCACAATGTCACTTGTTTATGAATTTCATACAGTACTAAAACACAAAACACTCGATCACATTGCCATTTGTATCTAAATTTCAAGCAGTTCTAAAACACGAGAAGTTCGATCACACTCTTACTTGTTTATGAATTCCATACAGCTGTAAAACATAAGGCGAGCAATCACATAAACTATCACTTACATTTTTATTTGTGTCTAAATTCCATGCAGTTCTATATCATAAGACGATTAATCATATTGTTAATTGTTTATAAATTTCATACATTTAGCTAAAACATAAGGAGGTTAACGTATTGTCATTTACTTCGCAATTTCATGTAGTTTTTAAACATAAGACGATCAATCAAATTGGTACGTTTTTATGAATTACGTACAGTTGTGCAATATGAAAGGATCAATCACATTTTTAATTCTTAATGAATTTCATACAGTTCTAAAACATTATATAATCAATCATATTGTCATTTGTTTTTTAATTTCATGCAGTTCTAAAATATAAGAAGATGAATCACATTGTTGTTGTAGATGAATTTCATGCAGTTGTAAAACACAAGGCGAACAAACACATCATTTGTATCTAAATTTTATGCAGTTTTAAAAAATGAGACGATCAATCACACTGTTCCTTGTTAATAAATATCATACAGTTCTTAAGCATGAGACGATCATTTAAATCATAATTCGTTTCCGAATTTCATACGTATGTAAAACATAAGGCGAATAATCACATTGCCATTCGTTTCTGAGTTTTATGCTGTACTAAAACATAGGGCGATCACTTAAATTGTATTTTTTAAATATTTTATACTGTTGTAAAACATAATACGATCAATCACATTGTTAATCCATCATGAATTTCATACATTCCTAAAAAATAAAGAGATTAACCACATTGTCATTTACTTCTGAATTTCATACAGTTCTAAAACATAAGACGATCAATCACATTTTTATTTCATAATAATTTTCATACACTTCTATAATATAAGACAATCAATTACATTGTCATTTGTGTCTGGATTTCATTCAGTTATTATGTATATGGAAAACAAGCGCAGTTGCATGAGTATCTGAATTTAATGCAGTTTATAAACATAAGACGATCAATCAAATTGTTTTTGTTTCTGAATATTATACGGTTCTAAACCAGAAGAGATCACTTTTATCGACATTTTTTCGAATTTCATACAGTTCTAAAACATAAAACGATCAATCACATTGTAATTTGTTTTTTAATTTTATTTAGTCTTGAATAGTAAGACTATTATTCACATGGTTACTTGTAGATGCATTTGATACAGTTGTAAAACATAGGGCGATCAATCACATGGTCATTTGTATCTGAATTTCATCCAGTTCTAAAACATAAGATGATCAATCACATTGTTTATGTTATTATTATACGACTCTAAAATATAAGACGATCAATCACATTGTTGCTTGTTTATTAATATTATACTTTTTTAATACAAAAGGCGATCAATCAAATTGTCATTTGCATCTGAATTTAATGCAGTTCTAAAACATAGGACGATCACTTAAATTTAATTCATTTTGAAATTTCATACGGTTGTGAAACATAAAACGATCAATCATATTATTAATTGATAATGAATTTCATACATTAGTCAAACATAAGGAGACTAACCACATCGTCATTTGTTTTTGAATTTCATGCAGTATTAAAACATAAGACGATCACTCGCACAAACATTTGTATCAAAATCGCATGTTGTTAGAAAACTTAAGACGATCAATCACTTTGCTGCTTGTTTATGAATATGATGTGGTGCTAAAGCATAAGGCGTTCACTCGCATTGTCATTTGTATCTGAATTTTATGCAGTTCTGAAACATAAGATGATCAATCATATTGTTACTTGGTATTGAATTTCATACATTTCTGAAACAAAAGACGCTCAATCCTATTGTCATTTGTTTTTGAATTTCATGCAGTTCTGAAACATAAGACGATTAGTCACATTTTAACTTGTTGTTGAATTTCATACAATTGTAAAACATACGGCAATCAATCACATTGTCATTTGCATCTGATTTTCATGCAGTTCTAAATGATTAGATGATTGATTTTAAAACAAATAATAATGTGATCGATCGTCTTACGTTTTAGAACTGCATAAAAATCAGATGCAAATGACAATATGATTAATGTTTTCATGTTTCAATTTATGATATTCATAAGTGATTTAAATGTGAATGATCGTTTTATGTTTTAGAACTACATAAAATTAATTAACAAGATAACGATGTGATTAATCGCCTAATGTTTTAGAGCTTCATGAAATTAATTACCAAGATAAAAGTGTGATTGATTCTTCTATGTTTTAGAACTGCATGGAATTTGGAATCAAATGACAATGCGAGTGTTTGCCTTATTTTTTAGAACTTCATGAAGTTTATAAATATATAAAAATGTGATTTATCGTTTTATGCTATACAACTATATGGAATTTAGAAATAAATGATATATGAGTGATCTTCTGATGTTTTGAAACTGCAGGAAATTCAGATACAAAGGACAATGTGATTGATCGCCTGATGTTTTGAAACTGTATAAAATGCATCTACAAGTAACAGTGTAATTAATTGTCTTATTATTTAAACCTGCATGATGTTAAAAAAAAATTACAATGTGATTCATCGTATTATGTTTTAGAGCTGCATTAAATTAGGAACAAATGACAATATGAGTGATAATCTCATATGCTACAACTCTATGAAGTCAAGAAAAAAGTAACAATGTGATTGATCGTCTCATGTTTCAAAACTTTGCGAAATTATGAACCAAGTGAAATGTGAGTGATCGTCTTAGGTCCCTCAATTGAACAAGCATTAGGCAGTTTAACAGTGTAATTAGGCAATCGAAATACATAAACAAAATTTGTGCGAGTTAATAAATATTGCAATAATATGTAAAATATAATAAATGGTATAAAATTTAAGATACCGGAGTTTAAATTCAGGAATGTTTTATATCGGAATATGTCCGTCATACCAGAATATTGATTCCTTGACGAAATGTGTGGCTCGTAAAAGGAAGAAACTAGTTGTGGGAGACAAGAGAAACTGTCACGTGTTCTAATAAATAGCATACGTGGTTTTCATGCATGGATAGTTAATCCAAGTTAAACGCATAAAACTGTTTATTTCGATACCAAAAAGTTCGAGAATTTCACGTTTTCTGCATGGAAATCGACGAGAAAAAGGGACAAAATAAGTTTATGGTTCAGCTATGATCAAGTTTCTTCATTAAAGGACGGCATTTACATTTATTATCCTTGTACCTACTTTATTTAATTTATTTTTTCAATTATGATTCTTTATTACTGAAATAAAAATCAAGTCATTGCAGCAATTAATTTGGTATAACTTCAGGTTAATTTGAGGTTCCCTGTATATTTCTATTTCCTTTTCTATTTCTATTGCTCTTTCTATTTCTATTTCCCTTTCTATTCCTGTTGCCCTTTCTATTTCTATTTCCCTTTCTATTTCTATTGCTCTTTCTATTTTAATGCCCTTTTTATTTCTATTGCCCTTTCTATTTATATTTTCCTTCTTATTCCTATTGCTCTTTCTATATCTATTGCCCTTTCTATTTCTATTTTCCTGTCTATTTCTATTGCTCTGTCTATTTCTATTTGCCTTTCTATTTTTATTGCCATTTCTATTTCTCTTTCTATTTCTATTACCTTTTCTATTTTTATTTTCCTTCTTGTTTCTATTGCTCTTTCTATTTATATTGTCATTTCTATTTCCTTTTCTATTTCTATTGCTCTTTCTATTTATAATGCCCTTTTTATTTCTATTGCCCTTTCTATTTCTATTTGCCTTTTTATTTCTATTACTCTTTCTATTTCTATTGCCCTTTTTATTTATATTTCTCTTTCTATTTCTATTTCTATTTCTATTTCTATTTCTATTTCTATTTATATTTTCCTTCTTATTTCTATTGCTATTTCAATTTCTATTGCAGTTTCTATTTTTATTTCCATTTCTATTTTTATTGCCCTTTCTATTTCTATCTCCGTTTCTACTTTTATTGCCCTTTCTATTTCTATTACCATTTCTATTTCTACTTTCGTTCTTATTTCTATTGCCCTTTCTATTTCTATTACCATTTCTATTTCTACTTTCGTTCTTATTTCTATTGCCCTTTCTATTTTTATTTTCCTTCTTATTTTTATTGCTCTTTCTATTTATAATACCCTTTTTATTTCTATTGCCCTTTATATTTCTTATCCCTTTTTATTTCTATTGCCCTTTCTATTACTATTTGCCTTTTTATTTCTATTGCTCTTTCTATTTCTATTGCCCTTTTTATTTATATCTTTCTTTCTATTTCTATTGCCCTTTCTATTTATATTTCCCTTTCTATTTCCTTTTATATTTCTATTGCCCTTTCTATTTATATTTTCCTTCTTATTTCTATTGCAGTTTCTATTGCCATTTCTATTTCTATTGCCCTTTTTATTTCTATTTCTATTACCCTTTCTATTTCTACATTCGCTCTTATTTCCATTGCTCTTTCTATTTATATTGCCCTTCTTATTTCTATTGCTCTTTCTATTTCTATAGCCCTTTCTATTTATATTTTCCTTCTTATTTCTATTGCTCTTTCTATTTCTATTGCCTTTTATATTTCTATTTCCCTTTCTATTTTTATTGCCATTTCTATTTCCCTTTCTATTTCTATTACCTTTTCCATTTTTATTTTCCTTCTTATTTCTATTGCTCTTTCTATTTCTATTGTCCTTTCTATTTATATTTGCCTTTTTATTTCTATTGCCCTTTTTATTTATATTTCCCTTTCTATTTCTATTTCTCTTTCTATTTATATTTTCCTTCTTATTTCTATTGCTCTTTCAATTTCTATTGCAGTTTCTATTTCTATTTCCATTTCTATTTTTATTCCCTTTTCTATTTCTATCTCCCTTTCTATTTTTATTGCCCTTTCTATTTCTATTGCTCTGTCTATTTCTATTTGCCTTTCTATTTTTATTGCCATTTCTATTTCCCTTTCTATTTCTATTACCTTTTCTATTTTTATTTTCCTTCTTATTTCTATTGCTCTTTCTATTTATATTGTCCTTTCTATTTCTATTGCCCTTTCTATTTCTTATTCCTTTTTATTTCTATTGCTCTTTCTGTTTCTATTTTCCTTTTTATTTCTATTGCTCTTTCTATTTCTATTGCCCTTTTTATTTATATTTCTCTTTCTATTTCTATTGCTCTTTCTATTTATATTTCCCTTTCTATTTCCTTTTCTATTTCTATTGCCCTTTCTATTTATATTTTCCTTCTTATTTCTATTGCTCTTTCTATTTCTATTGCCTTTTTTATTAATATTTCTCTTTCTATTTCTATTGCCCTTTCTATTTGTATTTCCCTTTCTATTTCCCTTTCTATTTCTATTGCCCTTTCTATTTCAATTTCCCTTTCTATTTCTATTGCCCTTTCTATTTATATTTTCCTTCTTATTTCTATTGCTCTTTCTATTTCTATTGCAGTTTCTATTTCCATTTCTATTTCTATTGCCCTTTCTATTTCTATTTCCCTTTCTATTTTTATTGCCCTTTCTATTTCTATTACCCTTTCGATTTCTACTTTTGTTCTTATTTCCATTTCTCTTTCTATTTATATTGCCCTTCTTATTTCTATTGCTCTTTCTATTTCTATTGCCCTTTCTATTTATATTTTCCTTCTTATTTCTATTGCTCTTTCTATTT
>NC_046661.1:85346129-85347014 GCF_010883055.1 Belonocnema kinseyi | reverse complement strand
TCTATTTCCCTTTCTATTTCTATTGCCTTTTCTATTTCTATTGCCCTTTCTATTTTTATTTTCCTTCTTATTTCTATTGCTCTTTCTATTTATATTGCCCTTTCTATTTCTATTTCCTTTTCTATTTTTATTGCCCTTTCTATTTCTGTTTCCCTTTCTACTTCTATTGCTCTTTTTATTTCTATTTTTCTTCTAATTTCTATTGCTCCTTCTATTTATATTGCCCTTTCTATTTCTATTTCCCTTTCCATTTCTACTGCCCTTTCTATTGGCGTCGGGTCCAAAAAAGGCTAGTCACTGATTTGGATATTAAGGACTTTTTGGGAGTAATCTCTGATACTTTTCTCTTTTTATTTATATACACTAGCTACTGAGCAAGAAAGATGATCCTTGGAGGATTTTTAAAGAATAGAATGGTTTCAAGACTTGTAGGAAGCTCTTGAAAAGATCTATTGTTGACACTAAATTAGGTGCCTGAATCTTTGACTTTCAAAGATTCCCCTTGACAATGAGAATATCGATATTAGAGACCGAATTGGGTTATTAAATTCGACATAAACCCTGTTACTCGACAGCAAAGGCAAGAATAGATCTCGAACGGAACATCATTTGGGCGTGGGTGAGAAATTGCTCGGAATGCATTATTTCAATAACGATCTTAAAAATTACCAAATTTTAGGATCTCATGTTTCATTTAAAATTTTAATAATTTTAGGGAGACTTTGAATTTTCATGTTAAACATTCAATAGATTGGGCAAAAAAACCTGACCTTCATTTTGGCAGGGGTACCAATAAGCTGCTTGTTCGTATAGTTCCCGATTTTTTTTTATCTTTGACCCACCCTATTTAGGGATAGTCCATAAACTACTTTACCACTTCAGGGG
>NC_046661.1:85343690-85346119 GCF_010883055.1 Belonocnema kinseyi | reverse complement strand
TTTTTTAGTATGTTTAGAGATGATTAATGTTTTTTTTTTTATCTTTTTGTTTAAAATTTATGTTTTTAGTTAAAATATAACCTTTTTGGCTTAGTATTCTTGAATTTTGTTAAAAAATCTTCATTCGTGGTAGGAAATTAATCTTTTTGTCTTAAACCAGTTAAATGAGTTTGAACTAAAAAAGATGAATTATTCATCCTTTTTAGTGGAAAATTCAACGTTTTGTTTTAGAACTCTTAAATTTTATTGAAAATTCTTCTTTTTAGTAGTAAATTAATCTTTTTCTTGAAAAATTCTTCTATTTTAAATGACAGTTCAACTTTTTGGTTTAAAATTTTTTAATTTTATTTACAATTTGTCTTTTTTTTATAGTAAATTGATTCCTTTGTATGCAAAGTCTTTTATAGTAGAAAATTAAAATTTTTGTTTCAGAATTCTTGAATTTTGTAAAAATTTTGTTGTTTCTTGGTAGTAAATTAATCCTTTTGTTTAAAAATAATGAAATAAGTTTTAACTGAAGAAGATGAAATATTGTTTGTTTTTTAGTAGAAAATTCAAATTTCCGGTTCAGAACTGTAGAATATAATTAAAAATGAATCTTTTTGGTAGCAAAATAATATTTTTGTTCAAAAATTCTCCTTTTTTAGTTGAAAATTCAAGTTTCTGGTTTAGAATTCTCGAATTCTGACAAAAATTAGTCTTTTTAGGTGATAAATTAATCTTTTCTTAAACATTTCTTCTTTTTTAGTTGAAAATTCAACTTTTTGGTTACAAATTCTTAAACTTTATAGAAGATTCGTCTTTTCCGTAATAAATTAACCTTTTTCTTTAAAAATACTTCTTTTTAGTTGAAAATTTAACTTTTTGGTTGAGAATTCTTAAATTTCATTGAAAAATCGTATTTTCTATAGCAAATAAATCTTTTTGTTTAAAAGTTCATCTTTCTTAGTTAAGAATTCCACTTTTTGATTGAGGATTTTTGAATTTTGCGAAATGTTTTTTTTTCTGTAGAAAATTAATCTTCTTGTATACAAATTAATCTTTTTGGTTCAAACTTAACCATATATGTTTTAAAGTTAAACTACTTTCTTAAAAATTCATTTTTTGGTTGCAGATTCCAAATTTTAATTAAAAATTCATTTCTTTGGTTGAAAAGTAAACTATTTGGTAGAAATTTTTGTTGTTGTGTTGAAAAATTACTTTGGTAATTGAAAATATAACCATTCTATTTTTTGTTAAACATTCGTTTGTTTTTAAATTAAGCTAGTTTAGTAAAAAATTAAACTTCTGGCTCAAAGGTTCTCGTATTTTGTTGAAAATTCGTGTTCATTTCATAAAATTAACTTTTTTTAAATAAAGATTTCGTATTTTTGATTTGATAATTCAACTGTTTGGTGTAAAAAATTCAGCACTTTGTTTTAAAGGTTTAATAATGTAGTAAAAAAAGCGACTTCAGGTAGAAAATTCGCTTTTTTATTATTTAAAATTATTATTTTTAATTAAAAGTTTACCTGTTTCATTTTTCGTTAAAAATGTACTTGCCTTAGTTTAAAGATTCAATAATTTATGGATTATCTATCATTCCACTTTTTCGGTAGTGGAATAATCGTTCGGTTTAAAAACACTTCTTTCTTAGTGGAAAATTAAACTTTTCGGTTAAAAATTCTCAAATTTGGTTGTTCTCAATCTTTTTGTTTAAAAATTATTCTCTTTTAGTTGAAAACTATAATTTTTGGCTTAGAATTCTTGAGTTTTCTTAAAATTTCTTCTGGTTTCGTAGTAAATTTTTCTTTTTGTTTAAAAATTCTTTTATAGTCGTAAATTAAACTTTTCGGTGAAGAATTAACAACTAAACTTTTAAACTAAACTTTTGTTAAAAACTCTTCTTATGCGTGTAGTAAATTAATCTTTTTGTTTGAAAATGATTCGTTTTTAGTTGAAAATTCAATTTTTCAGTCCAAAATTTTCGAAATTTCTTAACAACTATTTTTTTTATTGTAAATTATTCTTTTTGCATAAAAATTCTTTTCCAGTAGAAAATTCACATTTTTGTTTCAGAATACTTGAATTTTGTTTAAAATTGTAGTTTTTCGGTAGTGAATTATTCCTTTTGTTTAAAAATTCTTCTTTTTTAGTTGCAATTTCAACTGTTTGGTTCAAAATTCTTAAATTTAGTTAAAAATTGTTTTTCGGTAGTGAGTTAATCTTTCTGTTTAAAAATTCCTCTTTTTACTTGAAAATTCAATTTTTTGGTTGAGAATTCTTGAATTTTTCAAAAAATTTTTTTTTTTTTTGTAGAAAACAATTCTTTTTGTTTATAAATTGATCTTTTTGCAGACAATATAGGCACACTGGTAACTTAATTTGCTGCAAATACACAAAAAATTAGTATAAACTTACTTTTACATCGCATGAGGGGGGGGGGGGGG
>NC_046661.1:85317329-85343645 GCF_010883055.1 Belonocnema kinseyi | reverse complement strand
AGAACCAAATTAACGATTGTGAACTTTTTGGGTGCAAACTCTTGAATTTGATTAAAAATTCGACTTTTTTGGTAGTGGAATAATCGTTTTCTTTAAAAATTCTTCTTTTTTAGTGGAAAATTAAACTTCTCGGTTAAAAATTCTCAAATTTGGTTAAAATTTGTCTGTTTTGGCAGTTATCAATCTTTTTGTTTCAAAATTATTCTCTTTTAGTTGAAAATTATAAATTTTGGCTCAGAATTCTTGAGTTTTCTTGAAATTTCTTCCGGGTTGGTAGTAAATTTTTCTTTTTGTTTAAAAATTCTTTTATTGTCGGATATTAAACATTTTGGTTAAGAATTCTTAACTTTTGTCAAAAACTCTTCTTATGTGTGTAGCAAATTAATCTTTTTGTTTGAAAATGATTTGTTTTTAGTTGAAAATTCAATTTTTAGTCCACAATTTTAGAATTTTCTTAACAACTATTTTTTTTATAGTAAATTATTCTTTTTGTATAAAAAGTCTTTTCTAGTAGAAAATTCAAATTTTTGTTTCACAATTCTTAAATTTTGTTTAAAACTCTTGTTTTTTGGTAGTAAATTAATCCCTTTGTTGAAAAATTCTTCTTTTTTAGTTGCAAATTCAACTTTTTGGTTCAAAATTCTTCAATTTGGTTAAAAATTGTTTTTTGGAAGTCAGTTAATCTTTCTGTTTAATAATTTATCTTTTTTACTTTAAAATTCAACTTTTTGTTTGAGAATTCTTGAATTTTGCTAAAAATTCTTTTTTTTTGGAGAAAATAATTCTTTTTTTTCATAAATTGATCTTTTTGCAGACAATATAGGCACACTGGTAACTTAATTTGCTGCAAGCACACCAAAAATGTGTATAAACTTACTTTTAGATGGCGGGGGTTATAGATGATCCCTTATCAGCAGCTACAAATAGCTAAGAGCTGATTATAAGGGCAGACTAAAAAAAGTGAATGACAGTTATTGAAGAGGTAAATGGGAGGTCAGAGCGGAAACTGAAGGGGATGAACGGGGTAAAAAGGAGGTTCTGAATATCGCTGATAGAGCTGACTTGAAGTACTCTTCATACCGAATTTCTCTGACTAACCTTTGCCCTCCTTTTCTTCTTGTTTCCAGCCCCTCTCGATCATCAAACTCGTTTTAATGGTAAAAAGAGAAGCCTGGCATATCTCTCCATCGTCTTTAACCCCTTTTACTATCCGGGCCATGTTTTGACCTTTGGCACGCCGAAATCAAGTGATTTCCGATTTCTCTGCAGTTTTAACGAAGTAGTCCCTCTTAAACCCAATTTTTAAAGTTCTTCTTATTTTTATTCATCATAGATATTGTATTGCGATACTTGCTCTGTTTTATAGATTTTTTATGGGGGCATTTTAATTTATTTATTATTCGATATTTATTTATTGCCCAATATTTATTTATTTATTAGTCAATATCTTGACAAGATGAAAAAAAAATCGTTAAAGTCTCTGTAAAGTCGTAAAAAGACACTTCCAAGGTAACACTGTGATCGGACAATCGTTTCATGATCAGCATCATTTATGGCATTGTTATCGATAGCACAGCCCTACAAAAAAATCTGTAACCCGAGGTGAGCCACCATACCTATACGTTTTTGAGACTTCTGAATCGCAGTAAGAAAAAGATTAATACTTTTAAGTAGTGATGCAGTCGAGACGATTTCGAGAAATTCGAGATTTTTTTGAAAGATGTTCAGGTGAACATAGAACTTTATTCAGATCAAGAATCTCGAATAAAAATGTCGATATCTCGAGTCGAGACCCTCGAAACTTTTTATGTGAGATTCTCGATCTTCATGAAATAAAAAATTTTGATATTTCACGTCGAGAATCTCAGTTTTTCATTTGGGATTCTCGATCTTCTTAAAGTTTTGAGTTCACCTGAACATGTTTCAAGAGAATCTCGAATTTTCTTCAAATTATCTCTAATGCATCACTACTTAAAAGTATTAATCTTTTTCTTGCTGTAATTCAAAGACCTCAAAAACGTATAGGTAATTATCAATAAAAATAGACAAGGAACCTATTTATATAAGTATGACCTAGTAGTCATAAAACCTTATTACATATAACCACACGAAACATTCTGCAGCTCAAGCTAAATCACCATACTCATACGTTTTTTAGGTCGCTGAACTCGATTCTAGAGTCGGTTTGACCCTATCGGGTCAGGATAATTGTCAATTAAAGGTCAAAATTAAGAAAACTATTGGATAAGAGGAAACTATTGGATCCGAGGAAACCATTGGATAGAAGTAAACCTTCACTCTAAGACGTTTTGGGATCACTGGATCGGAATCCGGGGTCAGTTTTACCTCATCGGGTCAGGGTCAATGTCAATTGAAGGTCAAAATGAAGAAATCCATTAAATGGAAGAAAAAATTTACTTTGAGACATTTTTATGTTGCTGAATCCCAATCCAGGATCAGTTTGACCCCATCACGTCAAAATAAAGGTGAAGTAAAGGTCGAAATGAAGAAACATTGAATTGGAGAAAACCTCCACTATTAGACGTTTCTGGGGTAGCTGAATCTGAATCAAGAGTCATTTTATCCCCATCACATAAGGATTAGGGTCACATGAAGGTCAAAATGAGAAAAAATCCTTGTTACAGCCTGAATCACGACCTTAAGACGTTTTTGTGGTCGCTAAATCCGAATCCTTGGTGTTTTTTACCCCATCAAGTTGGGTTCAAGGTCATATTAGGGCTTATGTTTAGAAAACCATTGAATCGAACTTATGGGGCCGAAGTAACCACGGATTCGGTTTCAGCGAACCCAAAATGTCTAAGAGTAGAGGTTTTCGCCAATTACATAGTTCCATTTATTTTGACCTTGGAATGACCTTGAAAAAAACCCAAGAAAAAAAGGTCCTAAGTTAGTGGTTCACGCCGATTAAATGGTTTATTCTCATTTTGACCTTCACTTGACCTTAATCCTAACCTGTCGGGGTCAATCTGACCCCATATTCGGATTCAGCGACCATACAATATCTAAAAGCAGAAGTTTTCTTGAATCCAATGCTTTTATCTGATTTAAACTACAATTGACCTTAACCCTTACCTTAAGGGGTCAAACTGACTCCATAATTGGTTTCAGCGACTTTCAGCGAACTCATAAACGTGTGGGTATGGTGGTTTCTCTTGCGTTGCGGAATTTTTTTTTTCGGGCTGTGTAATAGGTTCTTTTACCAGGTCATACATATATAAGCTTTCATAGATTTCTTGTTCATTTTGATTGACACAAATTTTTAACTGTTTGTTCAAGTTTTCAGTATTCCACCTTAAAAGTGGTAATTCAGCCAAAACGATATCGAGAAAATTTGAGATTCTTTTGAAGCATATTCAGGTGAACTCAACACTTCATAGAGATCGAGAATCTCGAATAAAAAGTTTCGAGATTCTTTACACGAGATTTCGAAATTTTTTATTTTATGGAGATCGTGAATCTCCAATAAAAAATCTCGAGATTCTCCAGTCGAGATTTGACATTTTTTATTTCAGATTCCCGATCTCCATGAAGTTTTGTGTTCATCTGAACATGTTTCAAGAAAACCTCAAATTTTCTCGAAATCGTCTCGAATGGGTCACTACCAAAAAGTATTATTTCTTTAGTGCTTTTTATCGCGTGGACACTAGGGTGGTTACAATTTTGTTTTATTCGAATTTTCATGAATATTACCTAGAAATTTGTTCGAATTCACAAAAAAGTACTATTTTTTGTCACAAAAAAATTGTATTTAGAGGTGGCGCAAGCCCCATGAAGTTTCCCATAAGAAAAAAGGCGTTTTTGTAATTTTTATTCAGAATCGTCAACATCAACTCAATCGAGTTAATACTCAACATTTCTTTTCATAATTAGCTATAAAATAAAAAACAAAAATGTTACTTTTTAAACATCACACTCATCAGTCTTTTTTATTGGGTCCCAAAAACAACCCTCAAGTGAAAAAAGTGTTTTGCGTTTTTTGGCCGTAATTATGATTTTTTAGGTTTTATCAAATACTAATTGTTTCTAATACATAAAATACTATTTTACACTTATAATAAGGTGTTTAAATACATTGTTTACATTGTTTATAATTGTTTTTAGCAATTTTCTCATAGAATAGAGTTAGAAAATTTTAGTTTTTTCACAAGTTTTCCGCTTTTCGTTCAATTTCTAATTAAAGTGAGATAAGACTTGATTAATCTTAACAGTCACAATTGTATAAATAATTTATTATTATTGCTATTATAATATTATATTAAATCTCTTTTAGAATAATGTTAGAAAATTACAGTTTGTTAAACCAATTTTCCATTTTTGGTCCAATTTTTAATTAGAGTGAGGTCAATAATTAATCACAATTACAAAAAATAACCGTTCGAGTAATTTATTACAATTTTTCATAAAATTCTATTTGAATAATGCTAGAAATTTACCTTTTTTGAAATTTTTAAATATTCGTCCACTTTTCACTTATGTTAAGTCGATACTTAACTAAATTTAGGGAAAAAATTATTTAAACAGATTAACTTAGTGATGTTATAATTAATGTAAGTTCACAAACATAATTGTTTAGACAATTTATTATGCTGTTTAACTATCTCCTCTTTAAATAATTTTGGAAAATTGCAGATTTTTCTTAAAATTTGAGATTTTCTTTGGCTATTTAGTTGGGAACAAATAAGAAATAATAATATCAGCTTCAGCAAAAGGGTTTTAGTAATTATTTCAAGGAAAATTTACATTTAATATGATACATATAGAAAATTTTAAGAATAATTCAAATATTTGTCTTATTTTAGGAAAATATATTAACAAAAAAGAAAAAGATTGTTTTAAACATGATTCTCTTCAATTTTTCATTATTAATTGTTCATAACTAAAAAGGGAAAGGAATTTTAAGCCTTTTGAAAAACCGCAACTGTCCAGTTTTTATCTAAGAGAAGATACTTCTAAGCAATTAAAAGTTGTTTAAACATCTATTTTTGTTAACTTGCATTAATTATTATCTCGCCAAGGAAACAATGGACAAAAAATTGAAAATGTTAGGGAAAACCGCAATTAGTTGGTATTAATATAGATGAAGATATAGGTATTCACAATAATAATTTGTTAAAAAATCTGTTGTGCCAAATTTAGTTAATGATTAAGCCACGCTAAGTGAAGAATAGAGAAATCTTTTTTAAAAAAGTGCAACTTTCGACCATTAGGCAAATAGAATATTATTTTAAAAAATCATAAATTGTTAATTCACTTATTTTTGTTAACTTGACCTAATGATTACTTCACTCTACTTAAAAAGTGTACAAAAAGAAAAAATTAAAAAAAAACCCGCAACTATCTAGCATTATTATAGAATAAGACAGCTATAAACTACAGTGATTTGTTTAAACAATAATTTTTGCTGAATTGAATGAAATATTAACTGACACCAAGTGAAAGTGCACAGAAAGTTGAAAATTAAAAAAATGCAATTTTTAGCATTATTCAAAGAGAATATTATTAACAACAAAATAAACATTTTAAACAGTTACTTTCGTTAAAATTAATTAACTTTTATCTAACTTTAATTGAAAATTGGATAAAAAGTGGAAAAGTTATTAAAAATCCAGGACTTTCTATCTCTATTCAGGGAAAAAATGACTAGAAAAAATAATAAATTGTTTAAACATTTTATGTAAACATCTTATTATCAGTATAAAGCAGTATTTTATGTATGAGAAACAATTGTCATTTTTAAAAACCCAAAAAAAAAATCATAATTAGAACCAGAAACTTGCAGACCCCATTTCTCAACTTTAGGATTTTTTTTGAACCCTATGAAGCAGGCATATGGGGCTAATATTTAAAAATTATTATTTTATTTTTATTCCATGGCTGATTTTAAACAGAACTGTTGAGTTTCAACTCGGTTTAGCTTATATTGATGAATGTGAATGAAATTTACAGAAAGTTTTTTTTGAACAAATATATATATATAAAAATTTTTTTGTGGTTTTGAACAAATCTTTGAAGGATATGCATGACACACACATTACACACATACACACACACACACACAGACAGAACAGTGATGCTGACGGACTGCGATTTTTGCAACTGCGCATGTACCGAAAAGCGCGGGTCTATTTGAAATCAATAAATACTATCAATAATAATACCGATAATATTTAAAACGCACTTTCACTTTAAAAAAATTAATTAAATTGAATCTAAGAAATATCTGAGTTTTTAAATAATTTATTATCAATGTAATATTACCAGTTTATGATGTGTAATTTTAAATATACTCGCGCTTTCCGGCACATGCGCAGTTGAAAAATTCGCCGTTCATTAGCATCACTGACAATTGAGGAGTTCTGTACAAGAAGTCGACAGGCGCTCGAGAACGAGTAACAGTACTGTCCAGGCTGTGACGTCAAGTATCAAAAGTGAAATTCGAAATTTAAAAAGACCAAAAATATAGTTAGATAGCTCTTGAAAAATGAAACTGAGTCTCTATTTACAGTTATTCTCTCGGGCTGCAAATTTTCCAGTAAATAAATAAAAACTGACTTTTTTCTAATTGAAAAAACCATGTTTTTTCACATTCAACTCGCCGTAAGTAATTCCATAATCAACTAATTTACAAATTTCTTTTTGAGTTTTATTCGTGACACTCTAGCGGAGGCTACAGTGTCCAAAAAGGGTCAAAAGTTAATTTCTAATGTTTCTTTTTTCTTATCCGAATGAAAAACCGTCTTTTTAGATTTTCACATTAAAAAAGTGAGTGACGAAGTTTGTGCTACGACAAACTACAAGCGAAAGAATTTTCCACCAATGTATTGGCCAACTTTTTAGAAAATCTCAATTCAATTTGATTTTTAGCTCCATAATTACAGCGAGTTCATTAGGAGCTCGCAACGCGACACCACAGGATTTTTAAGGGGACGCCGCCGGAATGCTGACTAGTGCGAGCGAATGGACAAAACAAAGGATGGGCAAGGACGAGGTTTTAGGCTTCAGGCGGTGTCCCCTGAAAAATCCTGTGGTGTCGCGTTGCAAGCTCGTAATAAACTAGCTGTAATTATGGAACTAAAAATCAAATCGAATTGAGATTTTCCAAAAAGTTGTCCAATACATTGGCGGAAAATTCGTTCGCTTGAAGTTACATTAGAAATTAACTTTTGGCCCTTTTTGCACACTGTAGCCTCCGCTAGAGTATCACGAATAAAACTCAAAAAGAACTTTGTTAATTAGTTCATAAACGAATTACTTACGGCGAGTTAAATGTGAAAAAAAGATGGTTTTTTCAATTAAAAAAGTCGGGTTTTATTTATTCACTGAAAAATTTGCAGCCCGAAAGAAAAACTGTAAATGGAGGCTCAGGTTCATTTTTCAAGAGGTATCTAACTATATTTTTGGTTTTTTTAAATTTCGAATTTCCCTTTTGATACCTGACGTCACAGTCTGAATAATACTTTTACTCGTTCTCGAGTGCCTGTCACCTTCTTGTCCAGAACTTCTCAATTTCAAATAAATATAAATAAATTCAATAATAATTTTAATTTGATAACAAGGCATAAAAATATGAAAAATTATGAAGCACGCTAACTTTTCTTCTGAATAATTAAGAAAATTGAAATGAATTTAATTATTAAAAATCAATAAAAGCGCATTGTATATAATGGAATATAGGATACAAATTACACAACTGCGAATGTCGATTTAAAATTGAATCAGGTCACTGAGTTTGAGAGATATCGAGGGGCCTTCTGCGAATTCCGAATCGAGTGTTTGCAACCACCTAAGTGTCACTTAAAATGAATCTAAAATTCTATTTGAATATGCATCTCCACGAATCGAAGATGGAATTCAATTTGCTTTATAGGAAATTGGTGCATTTAAAAAACAAAATGTGTTCAAGTTTCACAATTTATACTCATTTAAAAAATGTTATGATTAAATTGTCAATGAATAAAGTACTTTAGTTATAAAATTGTGAAATTTTGAAAATCTTCCAATCCAAATAAATTTTTTTTAACAATAAGAAAATATCTGCCTCAGCCTGGATTCAAACAGGCACTGTCCATTCGTCAATTCGTCATACTTTTTCCAAAGAGGGAAAGAGAGAGAGAGAGAGTGATGGGAAAATGAGTCGAGGTAAAGTAGGGAATCGAGGGGAAATAAGAGAAGAATAAGTAGGGGAAACAAGGGGCAGTAGCATAGTGAGTGGGAGGGGTTAGCAAGTAACAAAAAAGTGGAAAATGAGGGGGAACCAGAGGAAATGATGATAACTCCGGAGAGAAGATGGGAGAAAAAATGGAGGAAATTATAGAATAGGAAGTAAAATAAGCAAGTTAAACGATGTTGGTAGGGGAAATTAGGGGGTTTGTAAGGACAATGGGAGAGAATTGGGCGAAATAAGGGGAGGTGAAGTAAAAGAATTGAGAAAGAGGGAACTAGTGGAAGTGAGGGAATGGCAACTCAGGCAAGAGGAGATGTAGGGTAACGTAGAATAGGGGACATAAGAAAAAATTATGGTAAAATAAGTGAGGGAAGTGATGGGATATTATGGAAAGGATCGAGGGGAAGTTGTGCATAGCAAGAGTAGGAGAAGTATAGGATACGAGTTGGGAGAAATTGCTGAAGGTAGATTAGGTGAAGTAGGGGAAGTAAGAAATAATGAATGGAGGGCAAGTAGGAAAAGTTAGGGGAAATAAGAAGAAGTGGGTGAAATAAAGGAAGGGGAAGTAAGAGAAGTGAGGATGTGGGAACTAGTGAAAGTGAGAGGATCGTAGCTCAGGGAAGGCGAGATGTATGATAACGTAAAGTAGGAAACGTAAAAAAATAGGGTGAAATGAGAGGGAGAAGTGATGGGATATTAGGGAAAGGGATCTAGGGGAAGTAATGGGTAGTAAGAGTAGGAGAAATAGGGAAAAGGGGTAAGGAGAAATGACTGAAGGTGAAGTAGGTAGTAAGTTAGAGGTAATTTTAGTTTTGGGGATTGCACTAGAATCGCGACTGGGAGCAAATAATATATTAAAGAAAAAATAGAAAAACAAGGAACACCAAAATAATAGAATAATAATAGAAATTCTGGAAATACCTGCTTCTTAGCTGTTACTAAAGTTTCTTAATTTTTATAATAATATAATAAATTTCAATAAAATTCTACGTCTAATGATTCTAAATTGAAAGAAATAACAAGATCATTCGAATTAATAATATAATTTTATTATAAAATATAGGAAGTTTGAATCTTTTAAAATTTTCCAGGGAAATTGGTTCAAATTTTTGAAAAATAAGATAAAATCTGCCCCAACCCGGATTTGAACGAAGAACGCCGCTTTACGTAGTTAATGTACCACTTGTGTCTTCACTTGTGTTTTCACGTTCTTCAAGAAGTTATTTTCTTAGGAAAATGGAAAATTTTAAGATTTTGTATTTGATTTAACAACTTTTGGATTTAAAACTATGAAATATTCTATTTAAAAAAATGATCGACATAATAGACAAGAAATTCAAACCACGAAATTCCAAATATAAAAATTTTTATAAATATTATTAGGCTTGATTAAAATATTATTCATATGATAATATTTGTATTATTTTACACTTATAAATAAATCATTAAAATCTCTGATACGTTTAGATTCGCAGATTGAAACTTGATGCAGGAAACTTGTTACTTCTGAGATCGAAAGATCGATGAAATCCGAATGAAACGTCAACTCTTCCAATTCTGAGGAACATTTTCCAATTTCCTTTTTTTTACATCCATTTTTTTTATTTTCGTTTCTATTTCCTCATATTCTTTATCTCATGAGTGTAAGAAATCTCAGCTTGTTAAAGCCTTAATTTCATAATTATAAACTTTCTAATAATAAATGAAATCCATTAATTCAAATCGTACAATTTTTCAAGATTGACAAATTTTAAAATATAATTTTATTTAAAAAACGGATGTTACTTTGAGTAAGGTTGCTTTCCTTTGCTTGTATTTATAATCTTATGGTGTTCATTTGATAAGCCTTTTTTCTTCTCTATAATTAAGCAGTAAAAGATTAAAAAAATTACCTGAAATATATAAAATTTTAGAAATCAAAAGTCGTTTGAATTATAAATTACATGTATCTCCCTCCCCCTCCCCCTCCCCCTCTCCTACTCCACCTCCCTCACTCTCCCCCCTCCCCCTCAACCTCTTCCTCAACATCTCCTCTCCATCTTCCTCACCCTCTTCCTCTTCCTATTATATTTGATCATACCATTCACTACTCATCATCTTCTTTACTCACCTCCACTCGCACTGTGATCCCTCCTTCTTCCCTTTTTTTCGCCCTTCCGTATGAGTTCCTGGTCTTGTACTTTCCTGATTTGGATCTTTCCTCACTTTCCTTTCTTTCCTTCTCATACGAGCCATAATAAGGACTCCCATATCCCCTCTAGTCTGTGAAAAATTCCCTCCTCTTACTTCTCCACTTTCTCCACCTCTACATCCGCTTTCATTTCTCATTAACGCTCACCTTTCTTCTTCTTTAACACTTCCCGCTTCCTCTCCACTATTCTAATCAGATCAAAATTATAACCTATATAAAGAGTGATTAAAAAAATCAAATTTTTGACCACTTTGGGGTTCATATGTTGTACTTTTTTCCGGGATGCGAAGTAAGGGGAGTAGGGAAGCGGAAGGTTGGAGAGGGAAGTAGGGGACAGAGTACGAGTACAATGGGTTAGTAAGATAAGCGGGGGCATGCAAGGGAGGGAAGTGGATGAAGTATGGTAAGGGAGGGGAAAGTGATGGATCCAGTAGAGTAGAGGGGGTCATGGATGAATTGAGAGAAGTTGAGGGATCGATTAGTTTAGTAAGTTTATTAGTAAGTTTATTAGTAAGTTTATGAAAGTTGGTAAGGGAAGGGGTGTGGGAGATGTGAAGTAAGGAAAATAACGTGAAGGGGGTGAAGGGGAGGGAAGTGGATAAAGTATGGGGCGGGTGGAGGAAGTGGAGGACAGGATAAAGTTGAGGGAAGTGAGGGGTGAGTTGAAGGAGTAAGGGGTGAGTGGAGGGGAGTAAGAGTAAGAGTGAGAGTCATAGTTTTAGAGGAAAGATTTTGGACGACCTAATTAACGTCTCAATAGGCTACGAAATTATTTTTTGATTCTGCAACCAACTTCAATTAGTGAGAAGTGGGTCACTGAATCGATTCAGTAAAAGAGGGTCGAAATCACTGATTAATCAGTCAAATTCACTGATTATGATAATTAATAGCGAATTGACAATAATAATTGATCTCTGATTCTGGAATTTGATCTTTGATATTCAAGTGCTTCGGAGCAATTCACTGATAGGATAGGGATACTCGATTCGATGCAGTGGATTATCGTAGTTCGCTCGAGTGGCTCTAGAACTTATGTCCGAATAGATTTGTGTAGTCAGGGCCATGTGTGGAAATTTCTGGATAGGAATGAGAATGTTGACAGAGGGAATAGCATATGAGGGTAAATGGAAAGATCGATCAACAACTACAAAAAAAGGACTTATATTTTAAAAGTTCAATATTCACCAAAGCAAAAGTGCAGAAATACATTTTATATTCACTAGGATCATCTATTTGATGAAAAAAATATCTTAATACGAAATAAAAACGGAATTAATAAATTAAGCCCTCACGGTTAAGCCTATGTTGGTACCATCTTTTTGGCAGTTATTTTTTGGGCGGTTTCTTTTGGTAAATGGATCTCATTAATTATGATTTAATTTGTGCAAATGTCAAGGAATTTCTATAAGAGGTACTTTAAATAAATTTCAACTATAAGAAATTTTCAAATTTTTTTTTTATTTCGTTTATAAAAAATGCTACGAAATATAATTGTTGGTCATTTATTTGCCTTGTTTTTCTATTCCTTTATTTTTTGCAGTTGTATTCTCCCGACGATTTTATTTTTAATACATTTATTTTGATTTAAAAATTCCTCTCTCCTGGCAGAAATTTCATCGTTTTTGGTTAAAAGGTCGACTGTGCGGTTTGAAATTAATTTTCTCTGGTTGAGGATTCAAATATTCTATGGAAAACTCGTCGTTTTTATAGAAATATACTATTTTCTATTAAAAGAAATATTTTTGTTTGTTTGAAATATGTAATGTTACATTACTCCTTACAAATTTATATTTTTTGTTTGAAAATTTAACTACTTTTTTTAAGGGTTTTAACTACTTTGTCAAAAAATAATTTTTTGTGGAAGATTCATAATTTAAGTTGAAAAATCATTCGCGATTTTTAGTTTAAAATTAATTTTTTCCCTTAAAGGTTCGTCCATTTCGGTAGAAAAATAATATTCTTTACACTACTTTGTTAAAAATTAAGTTTTTTGGTTGTGAATCCAAAATTTGAATTGAAAATTCATCTCGTCGGTTAAAAATTGCACTTTTTGCTTGTATCTCTTTCTTTTTTTACTTAAAAATGAATTTTTTACATCTTGTTTTGAAAAATCTAGTATTTGGTTTTTTTCGATTCAACAATTTGACTATTATGTTTAAAAACAAATTCTTCTATTGTAACTTCAAGTATTTGATTGAAAATTTAATACTGTCCAAAAATAAATTACTTTTGGCAAAAGGGATAGAGAATTCATCATTCAGGATTAAAAATTCAACTATTTGGTTAAAAATGCAACTGTTTTGGGTGAAATTTAATCCTTTTTCTTTAATATTTCCAGGTTGAAAATTATACTGCGTTGTTAAAAAAACGTTCACGTCACGTTAGTCACTTTAATTCATATAATTTCTTTCCATAATTAAAAAAAAAATATTAATTAAATTGTTAATAAAAATAAAAAGATTAGGTCGTTGTCGAACTATTAAAAAAAGTTAAAAAAATGCGTTATTGACAGTTGATCAAATGTTATCAATTCATAGCAAAAATCATTGCCAAATAACTGGTTGTTAATTTATTAAAAAAGCAGTATTTTATTTTTGAATACATAAAATGAAAAAAATTTAATTGAAAAATTTCTGTTTACACTAATTAATTGTTAAATGTCATCAAAATGTTCGAAAAAATTTAGAAGTTAGTTATTTGCAGTTAATCGCATCAAAAAAATCAAAGTTCTACCTTAAAAAATAGCCAAATAATGCATTTGTTAATTAGGAAAGTTTAAATTATTATTATTTTTTACTTGGTGCTTAAATATTATATTTAGTTCTTATTTCCAAGTAATATATGATCGATTCCATAGAAAAAACTTTATTTATTTGATCAAAAATACCTGATATGGATATTTGTTTATGAAAATTGCTTTGAAAATACCAAATTATTTATTAACTGTTCTTATTTAACTAAAAAATTCTTTTTGTTTATGAATTGTTCAAATTTAGTGTGAATCAAGTGAAAAAAGTAAAAAAAGTTAAAATCGGATAAAAATTTTCTTCTGAAAGTCAATTTATTCACAGACGTTTTTTTTTGCCCCACTGTGCGTCTGTACGTCTGTCCGTCATACATTTTTTAAAGAAGGGGAAGTAAGGCTTGGCGAGGGGAAGTGATAGGAAGTGAGGGCAAATGATGAAAAGCAAGAGGCGGAAAAAAGGGAAATAAGAGGAAGTGAGGGGAAGGGAAATGAAGTTAAGTGAGGGAAAATGATGATAGGGAAAGTGAGGAGGAGGCGAAAAGGGAGAAAGGGAAGGGTAATTAGGGTAATTAGGGTAATGAGGATCAGGGAGGGGAAGATACGGGAGGAAATAAAAATAAGATGAGGGAAAGTGATAAAGCAATGAGGGAAGTAAGGGTAAGCAAGAAGAGGGAATAAGGGGAAGTCATAGGAAGTTAGGGGATGGCAAAATAAGAAATAGTGAAGAAGGCTAGAAGTGAGGGGAGGTTCAATGAAAAAATAAAGTTGAGGGGGAATTAAGGGAAATGAGAAAAAGGAAGGAGAAGAGGGGAAGTGAGAGGATAGTAGAGGAGGGGAAGTGAGGGGTATAGAAGTGAAAGAAAGTGCCCCAGATTCCCCTTTTCTTACTCCCCCTCTGTTCTCCCCTCACAACCCCTCCCTCAATTCCCCTTCCCAAAAAAATTTTTCCGTAAGATTAGCCCGTTTTCTAGATTATTTAAAAAAAAATATTTTTATGATTAATGTAAAAAGATATGAAATAAAAAGAAAACTTTTTTAAAAAAGAGAATAAAAGGAGAAATCTTCAAAAGATATAAAAAAATGTATTCTAAAATACAGTTACAAAAGTAAACATTAACTGACTACTTTGAAGGAGTTTTTGGTAAGATTAAACTCTTTTCCAGCTTTTTTTAAAATAAATATTTTTAAGATTATTCATCTAAAAAGATATAAAAGAAAATCAAAATTTGTTTACAAAATAAAATAAAAAAAGACATTCAAAAACTTCAAAAGATAAAAAATATAAGATGAAAAATCTTGAACAAAAAGTATAGAAATAGAATTAAATTTAAAAAATAAATACGAAGCGAATACTGTAACGGAATTCTCCATAAGATGAACCGCTTTTCCAGCTTTGCTCAATAAATATAAATAATATAAACATCAAATTAAATTAAAAGAGGCAAAACAAAGAAATAAATAAATAAAAATTGTTAAAGAAAAGTAAAACTTTTTGAATTTTGAATTATTGAATTATAAACTAATTTTGTTAACTGAAAATTCGGCTATTAAATTTTTTATAAAAAGTTTATCTTTTTTTTTGTACAAACTTTAACTATTTGGTTAAAATTGACGTATTTTGTTAAAAATTCATCTTTTGGCTTTTATTTATTTCGTTGACTTGCCCGAAGTCGCTTAGATTAGAAGAGTAAAGATGTGTAGGTAATGGTTATGAAATAGCATAAGTAGATTCAGATACGGTTGCGTTCTCGGTCCATCTCTCGGTTGCAGTTCCGCCTTCGATCGCTTGCACTTTCGCTTTGGATCGCTTGCACTCTCGCTTTGGATCGCTTGCACTCTCGCTTTGGATCGTTTGCCCTCTCGCTTTAGATCGCTGACACTCTTGCTTATACGATCGCTGGCACTCTCGCTTACGATCGCTTGCTCTCTCGTTCGCTAACACGACCCAAATTCCGCTATCGTAAAAAAATATAAATAAGGATCCAGATATGAGATTTTATGTAAGTAGTTGTAAATAAATATAAATGCTGCTGCGCAGCCAAACCTAGGTTTATTTTAATTCTATTGACTATCAGATTTAATTTCCATACATAGCTAAAAATATTAAGCTTTTTGATTTATCATATTTTTCTAAAAGTTAAGAACTTTTTCAACTGAAATAGAGAAATTGAAACATAAGCGAAAGAGAAAAGAAATAAAAAACTTTTATTAAAGCTTTACCAGTCTCATGAAATCCCTCTATGATTCGAACTTTGAAAACAACGTCAATTTCAACGGATGAGATGGTAATGTAAGCAGGAAATGTAAACAGAAATAGCTATCTGTAAATTTTTTTATTAAAAGTCAAAAAATTCAATCAATTTTCACTTTAAATTAATATTTATTTGCAGCATATATGAATTTTTATTTTTGAACTTCAAAAATATTAACAATTTAAACATTTATGAATAATTTTTATGAATATTAATAATTAAATTCAAATTTTTGAGAAAATAGTAAACAACTTAGAATTTATAGTGCTTGAAATTAGAAAAAAATATATTGAACAGTTTTAATCAGATTTTAATAAGAAGCTATCAGAAATGAAAATGTTATTTTGAATTAAAGAATTTCTATGTTAAATAACTTCAGGTTAAATTTTGAAAACTGGATAATTTAAAATTCAAAGATGTACATTAATTTTTTCTAATTAAAGGCGCTCAAAATCAAATAAAGTGAATCTGCTCATATTTAAGGCGTGACATTGAAAAATAATTTTCCTGCTTTTTTCTCGTTTTGCTTTTTTGTCTGGAGGCATTTAATGAAAAATTGTTTAGTTACAAATTCTTTAATCTGAATATTGTGTAACCAGCAAGTCTTTTAATTTTATGTTTGACAATTTTGAAGAATTTAAAAAAGCAGAAAATTTTCTACGTTTAAAATTAAAACAATTTTAAAGATTGAGAAATAAAAACTGTTCCATTTTAAAGATGCATAAACAAAAAATCTTGAATTTTGATTATTTTAAAAACCAGAAGACAATTTTTAAATTTTAATTTTATTAAATTGAAAACAGTTTCAATTTAAATCATAAAAATCACAATTTTTTTAGTATTTGTAAGTCAATAATCTCTTCAATTTTGAAAATTTGAATTTTAAGTTCTACAATTTTATACATATTTACTTGAAAATTCTTAAATTTCATGAATTTTAAGTCAAAAATTCTTGAACTGAAAGTTCTTTAATTTTTAAAATACACAATTACATCTTTTTCAATTTTGAAGATTTATATATTTAAATGATGTAATTCCAAACGTTTTTTTCTGTAATTCAATCTTAAAGATTTATAATTGATAATTCTTCTATTTAAAATTTTTTAAATTCAAATCTCTACAAATTTTAATACTTAAAATAAAAACAATTAAAACCTTTTCAATTTTTAGGATTTATCTTTGAATACCAAATTTTTAATTTGAATGATTTTGAAAGGCATTGTTTTTAAATGTAAATTATCCAAATTAAAAGTTTTTAAATTTAAAGATTTATAATTCAAATTTTGTAATTTCATGAAGAGTTACAATTGAAAATCTTCAATTTAAAAAATACAGAGTTTTAAATTATTCAATTCCGAAGATTTATATTCTAAGGTGATGCAAGTTTGAACATTTTTTAAAGAATAGTTCCATTTTTAAGACATGAAATAACAATTTTTCATTTTTAAAGACTTACAGTTCAAATTTTAAGTGTCAAAATTACTGAATTTTTAATTGTAAAACTTAAAACTTGAAGAATTTTCAATCGAAAATTATCCAAATTAAAAGCTCTTCAATTTTTAAGTTTTGAGAATAACAGAATTTTTAATTGTTAAACGTAAAAATTTCATCTATTTTAATTGTAAATATTGTAAATATCAAAGTTACAGATTTAAAATTTGCAGTTTTCTTGTAAATTTTCAAAATCAAAAGAATTGAAATTTTTAAGTTTTAAAATTCTTACAATTTGAAATATAGTTACAATTGAGATTAAAAAATTTTAAGAACATAAAATTGCAAATTATTCAATTTTGGAGATTTATATTTTAAATGCATGTAATTTTGCCTGTTTTTATTTGTTTCGAAAAGTTCAATTTCAAAGATTAACAATTATTTCAAATTTATAATATTTGAACCAGTTACTATTTGAACATCTTTAATTATATTGTTGCATTTAATGTTAAAATTTTGCAATAAAAATTATTGAATTTTGATGATGGTGAAAGATAAAAGTCAAGTTTTCAATTCTAGCTCTTCCAATTTGAAGAAATTTAGAATGAAAGCATAAAAATTACAGAATTCTTCATTGTAAAACATTAAAGTTCAATCATTTGTAAGGCCTTTGAAATTTTCAACTGTGAAATATTCAAATTAAAAGCTCTTGAATTTTGAAAATTGAAAATTAAAATTTCTAAAGTTTTTAAAGGTTTAAAATAAAAAATGATTCAATTTGAATGAGTTTGATTTTAAAGGTATATGATTTTGAAATTTTTTTGAAAATAAGTTCAATTTTGAAGAGTTACTCTTAAAATTTCTTTAATTTTAATGACCATTGTCCAAATAATTCCTTAATAAAATTTAATGATTTTAAAGGCAAGTATCAAGTTTTAAATCTTAGATTTTACAAATAAAAGAAATTTGGAATGCGAATTATCAAAATTAAAGCATTTTTAATTGTAAAACTTTGAACTTGCATAATGTTTAAGGCTTTTGTAATTTCCAATTGGAAATTATTTGAATTATAAGCTCTGAAAATTTAAAGATTTAAAATAAAAATACAAAACATTTTCAAAGAGCTAAAATTTAAATTATTCAATTGGGACGATTTCAATTTTTCAGGTATGTAATTTTAATCTTTTGTTTAAGTTGTTCCATTTGAAACATGTCGAATGAAAATTTCTGAATTTTAAAGATTTACAATTTAAATTTATAGCATTTTTAATATTTTCAGTTGAAACTTCTTTTATTTTGATGTTGTATGCACAAATGAAATTTCCTAACTTTTGATTATTGTTAAAGGAAAAATACAATTTTTTAAATTTATTTCTTCCAAATTGAAGAAATTTAGAATATCAAGTCTCAAAGTAAAAGAATTTTAAATTTTAAAACTTTAAATTTGAATCATTTTTTGGGCAATCGCAATTTTTAATTGTAAATTTTCTAAATTAAAATCTCTTAAAATTTAAGGATCTAAAAGTTAAACTTCTAAAATTTTTTACGGCTTGTGATATTTAACTTTTTTTAAATTTGTTCAATTTTGAAGGGTTATTATTGAAACTTCTGTAATTTTAATTATGGACGTCTAAATCGAAAGTCTTACAATTTAATGACTTTGAAAGGTAAAATTTAAGTTTTCAATTCTAGATTTTGAAAATGGAAGAAATCTGAAATGCGAATCACCAAAATTACAACATTTTTAATTCCAAAACTTTAAAATTATGTAATTTTCAGGTAATTTGCATTTTGAATTGAAAGTTATCCAAATTAAAAGCTCTTGAAATTTGAAGATTTAAAATATAAATTTTCAAAATTTGTGAAGGTTTAAAATAAAAAATTATTTAATTTGGAATGTTTTAATGTTAAAGGTGTATAATTTTGAACGTTTTTTTTATCGTTCGATTTTAAAGACTTACAACTATAAATTTTTTAATTTTAGATTTACAATTTAAATTTCTACTATTTTAAATATTTTCAATAAAACTTTTCTGAATTTTAATGTTAAGTGTATGTAAAAAACTTCTTAAATTTTGATGATTGTGAAAGACAAAACAAGATGAACGTTTTTTTTTAATAATAAAATTTTAAAGATGTACAAATTTAAATTTCTCAATTTTAGAGATTTACAAGTTAGATTTTTATTACTATCAATAATTTTAATTAAAAACGCTTTAATTTTAATGTTGGGCGAATAAATAAAAATTCCTAAGTTCGGATGATTGTGAAAGAAAAAATCAAGCTTTCAATTCTAGATCTTCCAAATTGAAGAAATTTGCAATGTGCAGCATCAAAATTACAGAATTTTCAATTGTAAAACTTTAAATTTAAATAATTTTTAAGGCTTCTGGTAATTTTTAATTGTAAATTTGACACACTAAGAACCTCTAAATTTTAGAGATTTATAATTCAAATTTCTAAATGTTTTGAAAATTTAAAATGGATATTATTCCATTTGGAGGATTTTCATTTTAGAGGTGTGTATTTTTTAATGTTTTTTTTAATAGTTCGATTTTAAAGACTTACAACTAGAAATTTTTCAATTTTAGAGATTTATACTTTAAATTTCTACTATTTCCAATATTTTCAATAAAAAGTTTCTTAATTTGAATGTTGTATGTGTTATTTATGTATGTATTTTTAACGTTTTTTGAAATAGTTCAATTTTAAAGATTTACAATTTCAGTTTCTACTATTCTTAATATTTTCAATTAAAACCTCTTTAATTTTAATGTTTCGTATATGAATGAAAATTCCTTCAACTTTAAATATTCAAAATTCCTACAGCTTCAATAAGTAAAACTTAAAAAAAAAATTAATTTTGGAAATACGGAATTATTTTGAATACTTCCGAATCAAAAAAATTTTGTTCACGTTAAAAAACAGAGGGAATACAAATTTTTCAATTTTTAAGCTCGGACAATAGGATCCCCTCCATAATAATACTACTAATAAAAAAAACAACTCTATAAAATATTTTGATAAAATATTGATGAAAATTAAGAGTGAACTTTTTTTCAATTTCCAGATAAAGATCCTAATTTATTTACTGTCTGAAAGTATGCACCTGTTTGAAATGAGTCGTCGCATCTAAATCCTTTTTTCCGCACGCGATATAACCAGCAGCAGATTCAATTTCGACTCGATTCACTGGACTTTAAAGAGGACTTATCCATCCGCGTCGGAGAACTCGATCCGCGGTACTCAAGCGCTATCAGAAGTTTTGCGCCACTCGAAAAATAAAATAAATAAAATAAAAAAAGGCGAAAGTAAAGAAAAAAATTAAAACGTTGTGGTAGAAAAAAAATGATCCTGAAATTGTCAGAGTACGAGACGGAGCACTTTATATCGGGATTCCCGAAGGAACGTGCTGTGGTTAGTCCCGAGGGAATGGGGGACGAGCGTCTCATGCGAAGCACGTCCGCAGGGTCAGAATTTCTCTACCGAGATTGCCCTTTCCACTAAAACCGCCCCTAACCACATACTGGACCTTTTCGCACATTTACATGACCCCGACCTACGATAGGGGAATTAGGAAATGGGGTGAACCTTATTTTAGAAAATTGTCTTTTGAATTGGTGAGTTTTCTGCATTTTTTAAATTAGGGAAAGTTTTTAGGGTTTTTAAATTGATCCGATTATATTAGATTATATTAATTTTTTATTAGTAACTTGTATTTATTTCAATTAACTTATTCAAATTATTTTCATTAATTCTTTCATATTAAGTGATTTCATGTGACTTTCGGTGATTCTTAGTGATTTCTAATGATTTCTAGTGATTTCAATGACTTTGTAACGTTTGGAGTCTGAAATGATTTTAATGACCATTTTCAGAGAACTTAACCGCCTTAAAGGACTTTCATTCAAATAATTTAGGTTATAGAGAAATTTTCGGGAAAAGTTTCTGAGTTATAGGAATTTCTAGTAACTAATTGTGAAATAATTGATTTCAAGTGACTTAGAGTGATTTATATTGATTTTAAAATAAAATATATATTTTGTAATTTCTCATGACTTTTTTTACTTTGAGTGATGCCTCCTCATTTCAAACGATTTCCGGCTATGTCTAGTGATTTCTAATGATTCCTAGTGATTTTAATGACTGTGACTTCTGGTGTCTGAAATAATGTTAGTGCCCATTTTTAGTGAACTCAACAGTTTTTAAGGGACTTTTATATAAAGTATTTAATTTATAGAGATTCTAAATGACTACTTGTGACTTTTATGGTATAAAGTGACTTCAAGCGATTTATATTGATTTCAAATCGATTAAATTATTTTTGTGATGTTTATTACGACTTATATTTTTTCAATTAATTTGACGAGACTTTTAGTGATTTATAGCGATTTCTCGTGATTCCAATGACCGCTTTTGAGGAATTTGTAGTAAGAGTATCTGAGTTATAGTTATTTTTAGTGACTAAATGTGATATTATTGATTTTAAGTGACTTATAGTGATTTATATTGATTTTAAATGTATATTTTAAAAATTTTCATACGATTTCTTTTAATTTGAGTGATTTCTACTTATTTAAAGCGATTTTTGTCGATTTATAGTGATTGCAAATCATTTTGATGACTTTTCATGATTTCTCATGTCTGAAATAATTTGCATGACCATCTCCAGTGTAGTAGACCGTTTTAAGTGCATTATTAATCAGAGTATTTAAGTTACAGAATTTTTAAGCGACTACTTGTGACTTTCATGATTTGAAGTGACTTTGAGCGATTTATATTGATTTCAAATCGATTTTAATCATTTTTTTTATTTTTCATATGACTTTTTGTCCTTCAAAGGATTAATGTGACTTTCAATTATTTATAGTGATTTATTGTGTTTCCAATTACCGCTTTGAAGGGATTTTTAGTATGAGTATCTAATTTACAGGAATTTTCAGTGACTAATTAAGACATTAATGATTTCAAGTCAATTATAGTGATTTATATTGATTTGAAATTGAAATATATATTTTGTAATTTCTCAAATGTCTTCTTTTACTTCAAGCGATTTCTACTTATTTGAAGCGAGTACCGGTGATTTCTAATGATTTATAGTGATTTCGATGACTTTTTGTGACTTTTGGTGTCTGAAATGATTTGAATGACCATTTTCAGTGAACTTAACCGTTTTTAAAGGACTTTTATTTAAAGTAATTGAGTTACAGAGATGTTCAGAGACTACTTGTGACTTTCAACATTTAAAGTGACTTCGAGCGATTTATATTGATTTCAAATCAATTTGAATAATTTTTGTGATTTTTATCATGACTTCGAGTTTATCAATTAATCTACCGAGACTTTCAATGATTTATAGCGAATTATCGTGATTACATTAACCGCTTTTAAGGGATTTTCAGTCAAAGTATCTGAGTTATAGTTATTTTTAGTGACTAATTGTGACAATATTGATTTCAAGTGGCTTACAGTAATTTGTATTGATTTTAAATTGAAATATATATTTTGTAATTTCTCATATTCCTCATTTAACTTCAAGTGATTTCTATCAATTAAAGGCGATTTCCGGTGATTTCTAGCGATTTCTGATGATTTCTATGACTTTTTGTGACTTTCAGTGTCTGAAATGATTTGAATGGCCATTTTCAGTGAACTCAACCGTTTTTAACAGAATTTCAATGGAGGTATTTAATTAATAGAGATTTCAAGTGACTACATGCGAATGTAATGATTTCGAGTGACTTCGAGAGATTTATATTGATTTTCAATCGATTATTAAACTTTAGCAGCTTATATTGATTTACATTGGTTGTCATTTTACATGCGTATTTTGTAATTTCATTTATGACTTCTGTTACTTTAAGTGATTTCTAGTATTTTAAAGCGATTTATTGAGATTTATAGTGCTTCTAATGAATTCTAGTGACTCAAACGGTTTCAATGATTATCTGAAGTGAGTTCAGATGACCTTAAGGGAGTTTTATTGGAATTATAGGGATTTTGAGTGACTCCTTGTGACTTTAATGATATCAAATGATTGCGAGCAATTTAAATTGATTTGAAATTTATTTGAATATTCTTGATGGTCTCTTATATGACTTCTAATATTTTAAACGGTTTGCCGTGACTCTCGCTGATTTATAGTGATTACTCGTGATTTTAATTAATTTTTTATGAGGATCGTCAGTTAAATTTTTCTCAGTTATAAGGATTTTAAGTGACTATTTGTGAATTTAATTTACTTATAGTGATTTATATTGATTTTAAAACGAATTAGATATAACATTAAGTTACTTTCAGTATTTCAAAGCGAATAATTTTTAGATTTTTGAAATTGATCTAATTATACTAGATTATCTTTATTTTTGATTAGTAATTTTTATTTTTTTTAATCACCTTCTCTTGAATAAAGGGATTTAATGTGACTTTAAGTAATTTCTCGTGATTTTTAACTATTTCTAGTGATTTTAATGACTTTTTATGACTTCTGGTATCTGAAATTATTTAAATGAATATTTTCAGTTAATTCAGCGGTTTTTGAGGGATTTTATTACAATTATTTTAGTTATAGATATTTTGAGTGACTCAGTTGTGAGTTTCATGACTCTAAGTACGCTGAGCGATTTATATTGATTTCAATGTAATTTAAATCATTTTTTAAAAGTCTCATATGATTTTTGTTACTTCAAATCATTTAACGTGACTTTTGGTGATTTTTAGAGATTTGTAAGGATTTATAGTGATTTTAATGACTTTTTCTGACTTTCGGCGTCTGAAATTAATTCAATTACTATTTTTGGGCGAATTCAGCCGTTTTTGAGAGGTTTTTATTACAATTATTTAATTTATAAAGATCTTGAGTGACTCGTTATGACTTTAATGTTTTCAAGTGACTTCGAATGATTTATGTTGATTTCAAATTAATTTAAAAAGTTATTGTGATTTCTCATATAACTTCTGGTATTTCAAAGGATCAGCGTGACTTTCGATTATTCATAATGACTTATTGTGGTTTTAATTACCATTTTTTTAGGGTTTTCAGTGAAAGTACCAGAGTTATAGGGTCTTTGAGGGACTACTTATGATTTTCGTGATTTTAAGTGACTTCGAGCGATTTATATAGGTTTAATTCAACTAATTGGTTAAATGATAAACTTCTTTTCTAAAATTCAATTTTTTGTTGAAAAGTGAACTTTTTTTGTAGAAAATTTAACCGTTTTGTTAAACATTCCAGATTTTTTATAAAGAATTGCAACTGTTTTGGGTTGAAGTTAACACTTTTTTGTGTAAAAATCTGACCAATTCGTTGGAAATTCATCTTTTTAAGTTACAAAGTCAACTATTTGATTAAAAATTCAATTATTGTGTTAAAAGTTTCTTTCTTTCCCGTAAAAGTCAACTATTTAGTTGTAAATACAAAAATTACCTTTTTTTTTTAAAATCAAACTCTTTTAGAGGAAATGTCGGGACAATAAACAATCGAAGTAAGGAGAGGATAATTAGGTAATGTTGGAGGAATGAGGTAAAACTATAAAAGGGGATGCAGATGAATTAGGGAAAGTAAGGGGAAATGTGGTTCTAGGAAATCAGAGTATTGAGGGGAAATAGGATTAGAGAATCTAGATAAAGGAAGAAGTAAAAGTAGAGGGAAAAGTAGGGAAATAGAGATAGGAAGAGACGTAATGGAAATTAGGGAAAATAAGAAGAGGGAGAGTAGAAAAATTGAGGGGAAATGAGAAAGTAGAGAAGGAAGAAAAAATGATCGGACAACGAATAGGGATCCTTGGGGGAAATGAAAGTCGAAGAGCTAGAGGAAGTTACTGGTCGTAAGGAAACATGAGTGGAGGGGAAGTAAAGTAAGTGAGATAAAATAATATGAGGGGAAGGAAGTACAGAGGGAATAGGAAAAGGAAAGAAAAATGGGAAAATGTGAAATGAGATAATATTAGTGTGCGGGAAGTGGTGGGAAATTTGGGAACGAAGAATAAAGGTAGTTAGGGAAAATAGAGGCAAATGCGCTGAGGGTTGTGAGGGGTAATGAGGAGAGGTGCATAACGGGTAGAGAGAGGAAAGGAGAAGTAGGGGAAGTGGGTGTAAGGTGAGGGAAGGTAAGAATGTGAGTGGAGGGGAAGTAGGTGTGGAAAAGTATGCGAGGTTAGGTTTGAGCGACTCAATTAACATCTTAATAGGCTACGAAACTCTTTTCTGTAGCCGCACGGGTTGAAAATTGAACTATATGGTTAACAATTAAATATTTTTTAATTGGTCATTTTGTTTCTTTTTAAATTCACTCCTTCAATTTAATTGAATTTTTTTTTTGTTAAAAGAAAGTATTATATTTTGTTGTAAATTTTAGATGAGTCAGTCGAAGTAAGGGAAAATGAGGAGAGTTAGAGAGTGGGAAATGAGGGTAAATGGAGAGTAAGGATGTAGGGGTATAAGGATAAATAAGGCGATTTAGAGTAGGGAAAACGTGAATAAATGATGAGTGAGGAAGTAGGAAAAGTGAGGAGAAATTAGGGTTGCGTAAGTGGGTGAAGTGGAAGGAAAGAAGGAAAGGGAAAGTATGGGAAATTAATTGATGGGAAGTGTGAGGGAAAGGGAATAAGTAAGGATAGAGTAAGTGGGTAATATAGGGGAGATAAGTTGTAATTAGGGAATGTAAAGAAGGGAGAGTTTGGAGAAATGTAGAGAAGGTCAATAGGAGTTATGAACGGACATTGTGGTAGAGGAGCAGGGGAGGTAATAAGGGAAGGGGCCTAGGGGAACTGAGAGTAAATATTTTGAAAGTTGAAAGAAGAGGTAGGGGAAGTGGGTATTAGTGTGAAAAGGGAGGGGTTATAATTATAAATGAGGGAGAGTAGGGAAGGGAAACTGAGGACCAGGGAAGAAAAGAAATATCGTTAATCATATTTTTCGTTAAGAATTGAATATTTTTTTAATGAACGGAGTATAAAAGGATTTACTGAAAGTGCTAAGTATTTTTTTGAATTGAAATTTTTCTACCAGATTACACAATTTTTGATTGTTATTTGGTTTGTATGAGAAACGTCGACCGAAGCTGTATGTGACACGAGTTTCACTCGTAATTCGATTTCTATTGTGGAACACAATTGGGCATCAGAGCTGTCCCGTATCGCGTGGCAATAGCGAAATTTAATTCGCTGTCGTGTCAGCGATTACGTTATGAAGTCGCCTTCCTTATTAAATTCAAAAGCTAGCTAACTACAACCTGAAGTGAATTAAGGCTCAAATTAAAATCCAGGAAGCTCATATTTAATCCCAATCAACACCTAACTCTTCTCAATATTTGATTATGAATCTTAAATTAAATGATTCCCATTTATAAATTAAAACGACGTGTCTCGTTTTCGCAAAATTCAAGAGGACTAGACGCGGCTATATTAAAACGCAATTAAATAATTTAATTTAGAAAAGAAAAAAAGGATAACTTTATCAATAGGGAGCGTCCGCATATTAGGAGTCGTCAATAAACTGCATTATTAAATAG
>NC_046661.1:85302331-85317319 GCF_010883055.1 Belonocnema kinseyi | reverse complement strand
TGGTATAAGCAGTTGGGGCGAGGGTCCGTGGAAGTAAGTTATAGGAACTTAAATAACATTTATGTAACACGAGTATGATTTCCTCGTTTCTAGGCGTAATTTGGAGCAGCAAAGTTGGTCTTTGCTGGTGGTGGGGCACGAGAAATGCACGCGCATGCGCGTTGATTATTTAGACTTACGCGCACTCTTCTGCGCAGTATTTGTCTCTTTCAACTAACCTCAAACCTGAGACGTAATTTTACGAAATAATTTAAAAACCATACTCTTAATATACATAAAGACTTTCAACCGTCTCGCGTGTTTGTAAAAACTGACGATCAACCGTAAACAGACTGTTTCGTTGCCTTGATTACAATGTACTATTAGTACGTTTCCTGATCATAAATTTTAAAGAATTCTTTTTTTTTCCTGTTTTTAAGAAACATAGCCTTTCTTCTCTTTTTCTCATTTTTTTTTAGAAAATGCAAACTAAATTAATAGAACTCAATCAGAAAAATCAAGTTTTTTTGTTGAAAAGTCTACTAATGTGTTTTTTGTTTTGAACTTCATCTCGTTTGTTTGAAAATTCTAGTATTTGGTTTAAAATTTTATTATTCTGTCGAAAATGCAAATATTTTGTTAAAAATTAATTTATTTTGGTCAGAAATTCAGCTGGATGGTTACAACTTCATGTACTTTGTTAAAACTGCGTTCTCTTTGATTGCAGGTTCATCTGTTTGATTGAAAAAATAAATATTTCATTTTTATAAAATTAATCTTCTGTGTTGAAAAATCAACTTTTGTATTAAATTCTTATGCTACAAACATTTTTCTTCAAGATTCATAATTTCGAATAAAAATTCAGAAACTTTTTCAAACTTCACACATTTTTTAAAAATTGGTTTATTTGTTTGAAAATTAAATTTTTCAATTATAATTGCAAATATGTTATTCTTGGTGGAAAATTGAATATTTTTATGAAAAAATCATCTTTACTATTTAAAAATTAATCTTCTGTGATCAAAAATAACCTTTGAATTAAACGCTTTTGCTGAAAAAAAATTATCTTCAAAATTCATCATTTTGGTTTAAAATTGCATGACTTGTTTTAAAAATGTTTTTAAAATGTTTTAAAAAGTTTGAAAAATCATATCTTCGGTTTGAAATTCTTTTTGTTGGTAGAGTATTAACTTTTTTAATCTGGTTTGTTTGAGAATGCAACTATTTGTTAGAAAATCAAACTATAAGGTTGAAAATGAACAATTTTGTTAAAAATCAATTTATTATTATGAAATATTAACTTTTTGGTATAAAATGAACTTTTTTGATAAAAATTAAGCTATTTTTTACTAAAATTGAACTTTTTGAGCGAAACCTAACTTTCTTCGTAAAAAAACTCATTTCTGGTTAAAAATTCAGTTTTGTGCTAAAATGATGAATCTTTAAAAAAAAAAGAATTTTCAAGGAAAGTGTTAAACGTTCAACAAATAAGGAGAATTTTTAACTAAAAAGTATTTTTTTAAGAAAGAAGATTAATTCTCTACCAAAAAAATGATTAATCAATAAAATAGATAAATTTTCAACCAAGTAGTTGAATTCTAACTTCAAACGATCAATTTTCACTAAAAATGAAATAGTTACATTTTCAGTGAAGAAAATTAATTCTCAATAAAAAAAAGATTTTTGCAAAGTAATCAAATTGTTAACGAATTTTATGAATTTTGATCTAAAATAATTAATCTAAAGAAATTAATTTATATGAAAATAGATCAATATTTGACTGAAAAGTTGAATTTTGAACTAAAAGGTTAATTTTTTTGAACCAAGAAGATTAATTTTCTACTTAAAAAGAATTTATCAACAAAATAGATGAGTTTTTGACCAGTTAATTTAATTTTCATCAACTGATTCAATTTTTAATCAATTAATTCAATTTTCAACTGAAAAGGATGGATTTTCAACTAACAATGGAACAGTTACATTTTCGGTGAATAAAATTAATTAATTCTCAATAAAAAACGAAGTTTTAACAAAAGAGTTAAATTATTATCTAAATAAATGCACTTGTCATCTTTTAAATTTTCAACTAAAAAGTTAAATTTTTAACTGTAAATGATGTTTTTTTAACCAAAAACAGAATAGCTTAATTTTAAGTTGAAAAATTAATTTTCAACCAAAAAAGAAACGAATTACGAAGAAAATTTTTTGGGCATTTAAATGAGATAAAAATCAATCTTAAAAATCTTTTTAACTTCCAATAAGCAGTTTTGATGTGAAGAATTCGTGAAAATAACATCAAGAATCTAACGACCAAATTTGGACAACCACAACAAAATGTTCCAATTGCAATCTGAAAAAAGGAACATTTTTTCTTCTCCGTTCCCTCTAAGAAAGGAAAGAAAATCATTCGTCTTTAATTTGAATAAAAATAAAAAGGAGGAAAGATAAATGAGAAAAATGTTCCTTTTTTCAGATTGCAATGAGAACATTTTGTGGTGGTTGTCCAAATTTGGTGTTCAGATTCTTAATTTTATTTTCAGGAATTCTTGATATAAAAAATAGTATTTTCAAAAAAAGAGACGTATTTTGAAAAAAATGAATGTGTACCAAATTAGTACAAATTTTAACCAAGAAGTTAAATTTTTGATCCTGCGAGATGAACTGCAAACCCAAAATATAATGCTAGACATTTAAAAAAAATTATTTTAACCAAGAAGAGTTGGATCTTCTTATTGTGGTCTATTAATGCAACTAAGTCAATCTGCTGGCTAAGTTACCATTTATTTAAATGAAATCAGTTTTCTGAAACGAAAAAAATTTCTAAAAAATTTAAGTAAAAGTATTCACACACTAATATTGAATAGTTTTAACCTATGATTTATTATTATATTACATTTACATTTCATATTTCAAAATAGAAAGGGGAACAGTTTCAGTGTCACATAACTTGGGGGAGAGGGTTGGTACCAAAATATCACAAATGGTCAGAAGAGAGAAGGGTTAGTAATATTGTTAGAAAATTATTTTACGTAATAAAATTTATTTTAATTTAATTCATTTCAATTAACTTCATTTGAATTTAACTTTAAATTTAATCCTCAGGTAAGTATAGAATGAAGATCCCGACTGCATTTTAATTGTTAAAAGATGCTACATGTGCCAAAGGATCTCAATTCCGGAGACGTACCAACTTAAACGGGATTAAATTGGTGATAGGTTCGAGGGTAGCTTTCAACCTCAGGTGCGACATCATTTACCTCCAAATGAGAATAATCTCGTCAAGATTAACATCAGGACTGAATTTAACGAGAAAATCCTTCATTCCCTCTACTTGAATTCCTCTATTAGATCTCAATAGACTTTCAAGATAGCTCAGTTGAATTAGATTTAAGTAGAGAAGTTTTCCCCAATTGACAAAAAAAAAGCAATTGTGTGAACCAGCACAAGAAAATAAAAATAAAAATCCCTTTCTGCAGTGTAAATTAATTGTCAGGAGAGAGGGAAAGAAAATTACGACCCGTTACCTTTGACATTTTACTCCCCATCTTTGACGTTTAAACCATGGCCCTTGACCTCTGACTTTTAACCTCCGATCTTGTGCCTGTGAACTTTGACCTATGTTCTCTTCTTTGAGCCATGGATCCTTTACACTCGAAATATAGTTTTTGACCCATGACCTTTTATCTGACCCATGACCTTTTATCTTTTATCTCTGACCATTGACCTTTTTAGATCATCCTTGTGTGTATAAATAAAAATAAAAAGGGAACTTTTGGCGCCTAACCTTTAACCTCAGACTATAACCTTTAACCTTTTATCTTAATGCCTTTGAACCTTGACCCCTGAAACATAATTTCTGACCATTGAACTTTTAGCTTTGACCTCGTAATTTCAAATTCTGAATCTGTCCTTTGATTTATGATGTTGGAACTTTGACCTTTTATCATTTTCCTCTGATATTTTACCTCCGTAAACATTTTTTTCAAAAAAGAAAAATGTAAATAGTTTTTTCGATTCAAGCTGAAGCAATTTCAGGCTCGGTATTTTCAGCTCTTGCCAAAATGTAAGCATTTAACTCAAACTTTCTCAAATTTTCTCTCATTGTTCACTAGTGTATTATTTTTTGTATCGTTAAATAGTTCAAAAGTTTTTTGAAAATAATTTCGAGTCAGAAAAAAGAATCGCTAAAATTTAAGAGTTTTCTGCATTATTATTCACAATTTTTTCTTTTAATTAAAAGAAATTATTCGTTCATCTTAAGCCTTTTCAGATTTTTGTTTAGTTGACTTTAAAAAATATGTTTTAATTTGTATGATTGTAAATAACCTGAAACCCCGGAGTTTTTTCATATGTTGTATTTTTCAGTTACTTTATTAGATTCTTCTATATTTATTTCCTAATTTTGCAGTGTTTCATCTATTCATTATTAAAAATAAATTTTTATTTAAACAATTGTAAATAACACAAAAGCGTTTTTTTATATTTTCAAATTTTTAATATTTCAGCTATTCCTTTTTTGAATTTTTTTAGCATAAAAAATTTTTTTTCTTATTTTTATAATTACTCAGTAATGTTTTTAATTACAAAATTTTTTGTATAACCAAACATATTTTCTCGTTTATATAATTTTTACGAAAAAGAAAACCAAGTTTTTTTTTCAATTGTTTGAAGATTAATGAATTATTTGATTTATTTTTTGAATGTTGTGTATGCAATGCCTATAACGATAAAAAAAATTATCTGTAGCGACAAGCTTTCATAAGTTTTTGCGCTTATTTAAAAAAATCAGTTTTGCAAAAATATTAAAAAATAATAATTTTTGTTCGAAAATCAAATATTTTATTTTTAGAAACTGTTCTTTAAATATTAAATACACTAAAATAAGGCTCGTCGTAAATTACATTTCTACTTATTCTCTGCCACGCGTTTTTGACGTGAAAGAAGACAAATAATTTTGTAATCTACAAAATATATAAATTGCTAGTCGATAAAAACGAAAATTTTCCTAACTATGTCGCTTAAATTCTATTCGATGAGAATTATATTATTTATACATTTTATTCATTGAATAGACTTCAAATTCGTCCTTAGAAACTGGACTATCTAAGAATTTTTTTCAAATCATCGGAACATGAAAAATTTTTATTATGGAATTATTTATTAAATATTTTATTCGAATATCTCTGAAATCATTTTCCCTAAATAAACGTATTTTATGACAAATTAAAAACTTGGATCGCTCCAGATGTTCGGGCAAATATTGAAAAATTTGAAAGCCTTTAAACTTATTAAAAGTTTTTTTTTTTAATTAGAATTTTCGTTTAGTTTTAATTATTAATGTCCTATTTTATTCCCTAAATGATTTTTTGCTATGTCCAATATTTACAAAAAAAAATTAAGTTAGTTAGCTTAATATATAGAAATATATAGAAAGTTATTTTTTAACACGTATAGTATTTTAATAATTTGTATGGAAATTATTAAACTTGAGATGTAGTAAAATTATTCTTAAATCTTTCTTTATTTTGTTTATACTCTACTCTTTTTGAAGGTTTGAGTGTCTTTTCAAAAGCATTACTACATTTCTTGATTTATTTCTTACCCAAAGAAAGCAATTAAAGGTTCGGAAAGAAGAACCGAATGAGTGCTCGAGCAGTAGGCAGGGGTGGTGACGAGGCGCGGAAAACGCGACGAAAGAGAGAACGGTCTTTCGTCGCGTTTTCTGCGCGTCATCCCCACTCCTACCCACTGCTCAAACGCTCGTTCGATTCTGCTTTTGGAGCCTTTAATTCTCTCTCGCAGATCTTTAATATTTTACATCAATTCCTTCTCCTCTAACCATTTCCATTCAAAATCTACTTTCCTTTCTTTACCATACTCTTTGCTCCCCTATATACACATGTTCAACTCTCTAACACATTCAACCGTATTTTCTGCTCCCCCCCTACAAACACTGCACAGATTCTCTTCGTTCACCCGACATCTTATTGCTCGTACACTCTCCCCATTCTGAATCTCTACCTTGAATCCGCGATTTTTTTTTTGGTCATACCTTTTCTTGATCTGCCGTTATCTGTTCCTCTATTCTCTATCAATCCTTACCCCTCACTTGCATACTTTCTATTTGCCTGACCATTCTTTTCTCTCGTCCTATTCAGTGGTGCTAAAAGATCGCGACTTTTTCAACAGCGCATGCGCCACGTAAATGAAGAGTGACGAAGATAATACCTGTTTTCTTCATTACTCCTCTACAGCGCGACGCGTGCGCAGTGGGAAAAGTCGCCGTCTGTTAGCACCAGTAGTGTTAACGGACCACTGGTTAGCACCACTGCACAGTTGGGAAAAAATGCATTTTTTGATTCCAAACACAATTCCGGCTAAACCTGTGGACCGATTTAAATGTTTTTGGTATAAAAAAAAACGTGATACCATTTTTTTTAAAGTTGCCTAACCTGATTTTTAATTTAGTTTTGCAATTTTTTTATAAATAAATAAATTACGATAAAAATGACAATTTTTTCTATTCGACATTCCCGGTGCTTGTCAATAAGAGGAAAATTGTTGTAATCGCCGACATTTTATAGATTCAAATTATATAAGGACATTTCATCATTATACAATAACCAATAAAATTTGTTATAAATAAATTATTTGTTGAAAATGTATTTTCTACCATTTTCAATAATTTCACGGTTCCTAACTTATATTGCAAGAAATTTAAATGGAAATAATATTTTAGTGAGGAAAATTTCTTTTAATACTATTCTTGTTAATATTATAAACAAATTCAGCAAATAATTACATTATTCAGGCATTTGTCGTCAGAAAAATTCGTTTTTTTTTATGTCAATTTTTAAAAACTTTGGAACCTCATGATAATCCAAAAAATTGATAATTTTTTAAATGAATTTTATGAGTTTATCAAACAAATTTAATAAACAAATGCATTATTCGAACACTTATCGACGGAAAAACTTGTTTTTTTTTCAATGTTAGTCCTTTTAATTCAGAACTTCACGACAATTTTAGTAACATTCATAATTAGCTTATTAATTTTATGTTTTTCAAAAAACAAATTTAATTAAAAAATACATTATTCGGGCACTTGTCGACCTAAGAACTCATTTGTTTCAAAGTCAGTCCTTTTAATTTCAGAAAATAAGTTTTTTTCATGCAGTACTTAGAGTTGGCCAACATAAGTGGGTTTGTATACAAGAAATGATTTAACAATTAATTGTATATTTGTTATAAATAAATTCTACAACATATAAAAAGTCTGGACACTCACGATTCTGAAGAAAGTTTTTCTCTTAGTGCCAACATATGACGTTCAGGATTCCATTTTATGTTTTAAGCATTTGTTTATTAAATTTGTTTAAAAAACCATTAACCTTATCAAAAAATTATAAATTTTTCTGAAATTAGCATGAGGTTCCTAATTTGAAAAAACTGACAGAAAAATAAATGAATTTTTCTGACTAAAAATTCCTGCATAATGCATTTGTCTATTAAATTTGTTTATAATATTAACGTATATAATATTATAATATTTAAGATTAATTTAAAGAAAAAATTGTTCTTATAACTTTGATTTCCTAAACAAAATTATTAAAACTAGACATTCAGATTTTGAATCAATTAGAGTGTGGAATTTAAAAAATATCAAATTAGCTAAAAGTATTTTAAAATTGTTTAGAAACAAATATAGTTTAATCAATAAATATAAAATAATATATTTTTAATAAATTCATAATAATTACTAAAAAACTAATTTTTAATTGTTTAAACTCTGAATTATTCTGATTTTGGAAATTTTATAATTCGGAATTTTTCTGTCCGGAATTTAATTATTTGGGAATTTTGCAATTTTGTAATATTATAAACTAATAGGAATTTGATTTACTAATAGATTAGATAAACTGTCTGGAAAATTTTCAATTCAGGATTTTTAAATTAAAAAAAAAGATCTGGAAGAAGTGATATTCAAAAGCGATTTCCGAAAAATTTAAACTTTTTTTAAGCAAAGCCCATACATTTCGAAAAGTTTTATTTTTTTATTTTAAAACACACATTTTTCACACACATTTTTCATTTAAATTTATTAAAACATAATAAATAAGCTGTTATTATTTTTTCTAATATATAAAAAATTAACGCCAGCTGGTGTTTATAATGAAATAAATCATTTTTTTTCGCAGGCAAAAAAATATACTTATATATGATTTATTTATTAGATTTAATCATCCAATAACAATCGATGATGGGTTTAAACCAATTCAATTAACAAACGCATTATTTTTCTATTTCAAGAGGTAAATAATTGATTTTTTCAATAGCAACAAATGTATAAATAAACTTAATTAACTAACGTATTTTTCGGCTATTTTTAAGTTAAAAACTTGGGTTTTTTTAACGCAACCCTGTGTCATCTAGATCTATAGCTGTCTTAGCTAAATTTGCCATCTAGAAATTATCTGGCTTACTTATCTAGATTATTTCTAGATAGCCAATTTAGCTAAAGCAGCTAGAAATCTAAGCAACACAGATATATTTTATCGGAAGTCGAAATCCAGCTAAACGGTTAGCTGGGACAGCTAAACCATTTTTTGCTGTGTATGTCATCAATCTCATGCACGAACAAGGATTTTCTTAATTAAATATTAGTATCATAATTTGTATCAAAAAATAATTTTTTTATTACCACAGGCGAAATTTAGGTTATGTTTGAATTTAACATTACAGCACATAATATAATTTGTAAATATTATGCTCAATTTAATAATTACAGCCTCAGTAGAGATAAAGTCCTCTCAACAAAAATTTGTTACAAATCGTGGTTCCATATAATGGCTGTCATAAATTTTTTAAGATTTAATTACATTTTTATTCTGTATAAAAATGTAGAAACATAATTATGATTTGGAAATATCTCTAAAACTGATTATACTATAATTTATGCTTCACATAAACTTTTCAAAAAGTTATGCAATAGTCTGGTTCTTAGAGGTATACGTAGAATTGTATTTTTGAATGATCTAAATTTACAATAATTGTTTACTTTTTAACCAGAAAAAGAGTACTTCTTAAGAAATAGTATTTTATAATTCAGGGTGTCTAGCATCCTGGAAACCCTTGAGAACCAGAAAAAGTTTTTGAATTTTTGTACTTGGAAAAGCCTGGAAAGTCCTTGAATTTTGCTCATAATAATAAAATTCTTATTCCCTTTAAGAAAAAAATAGGTGAAGACCGTTTTCCTCGGCTAAACGAAAAAAACTGCTAAACCGTTTTTTTTCGAGGGGTTAATTATTTGTGTTATCTCATGATGTCCGATGCAATCCCATGCTATTCTTTGCAATCCCACGTATTCTTTTTAGTTCCATGCAATGATTTGCAATCCAATGCTATCCTTTGCAACCCCATGCAATCCTTTATAAAACAATGTAATATTTTCAAACCACATGTCATTATTTGCAGCCCTATGCTATCTTTTAAAATTCTATGCCATCCTGTTTAGTTTAATGCCATCATTGGTAATCAAATAACATTCTTTGCAATCCCATGCAATGCTTTGCAATCCCATGCCGTCCTTAGCAATTCCATTTCATTATTTGCAATTCCATTTCATTATTTGCAATTCCATGTCTTACCTTGTAGTCTGATGCAATTCCATACCATCCTTTTTAATCTCACACCTGGATATGCAATCCCTTGCGATCATTATCAATTCCCTTCCATTCGTTGCAATCTTATGACTTCTTTTGCATTCCCATGCAATCTTTTACAATTCGATTACTTCCTCTGCAATCATGTGCCATCATTTGCAATCCCATGCCTACCCTTGTAATCCTATTCAATCATTTGAAATCCCATGAAATTTTTTGCTATCCCATGCCGTAATTTGCACTTCCATGCATGCCTTTGAAATTCCGTTCTATACTTTGCAATCTCATATCATTCTATGCAATCCCATACCATCCTTTGCAATCCTTTGCGATGAAGTAAATAAAGACACCCCCAGTAAGTTTAGAGATTTCAAGGGATTTTTAGGTATCTCATAAAAATCAATCCTTTGCAATACCGTGTCATTCTTTGTAATCCAATGCAGTTATTTGCAATTCCATGTCATGCTTCGCCATCCCATGCCTAGCTTTTTAATGCTTTTCAAGCTCATGTTATCGTTTGCAATCCCTTGCCTCCTCTTGTAATCTGATGCAATCTTTTGCAATTCGAAGCCTTCCTTTGCAATCCCGTATCATTATTTGAATCAAATGCTTACCCTTGCAAATCCTATGGAATCCTTTGAAATTCCATGCAATTCTGACTCATCCCATGCCATCCTTAGCAATATCGTGCTCTCCTTTTGCAATTCCATCTCATCCTTAACAATCCTATACAATCCTTAGCTATCCTATGCAATACTTTGCAATACCATGCTATCCTTTGAAAGTTTATGCTATCCTTTGAAATCTCACGCTATCCTTGGCAATTCCATACCATCCTTTGCAATGCAGTGCTACTCTTCGCAAGCCCATGTAATGTCCCGTAACCCTATTTCATCCTTTGCAATCCCATTTCTATTATTTTAAATACCATGCTTTCCCTTTTAATCCAATGTAATTATTTGCAATCCCATTTCTATGCTTTGCTATCACATGCCTTACTTTGTAATCTCATGCAATCCGTTTCATTCCCATGTGATCCTTTGCAATTCCATGCCTTCTTTTGCAATTTCATATAATTTTTGGTAATTCCATGCCTTTCTTTGTAATCTCTTGCCTTAATTTGCAATCCCATAGAATATTTTGCAATTTCATGTCATCCTTTGCAATTTCATGCATGCCATTATAATTCTTTATAATGCATTCATTCCATTAAAATTGAAGACACTACTAGCAAATTCAGAGATTTCAAGAAATTTTAAAGTATTTCGAGAAATGTAATCCTTTGCAATTCCATGCCATTCTTTGCTATTCTTTGCAATTGCATGCCATCCTTTGCAATCCCGTGCTATCCTTCTCAATCCTATGCCTTCCCTTGTAATCTTATTCAATATTTTGCAATTCTTTGCTATCCTTTGCAATCATATGCAATTTTTTACAATCCCATGGCATTCTTCACAATTTTATGCTATCCCTTTGCATTTCCATGCAATCCTTCGCAATCGCATGCCATCCCTTAAAATTCCATGCATACCTTTGCAATTCCGTTCTATAATTTGTCACCTCGTGTTATTTTTTGCAATCCCATGCCATACAATACAATTCGTGGCGATGTATTACATTAAAATTTAAGGCACTCTCAGAAAATTCAGAGATTCCAAGCGATTTTAAAGTATCTTCATAAAATTCATCTTTTGTAATCCCATGCCATCCTTTTCAATCCAATGCAATTCTTTGAAATACCATGCCATGGTTTTCCACCATATGGAATCCTTTTCAACCCCATGTTATCATATGCAATCCCATTTTTTCTTTTGCAATCCCTCGCAACCTTTCTAAATCCCATGCCGTCCTTGGCAATTCCGTGCTATCCTTTGCATTTCCATGCAATCCTGCGTAATCGCATGCCATCTTTTTTAATTCTATGCATGTCTTTGCAATCCCGTTCTATCCTTTGCCATCTCGTGTGATTTTTTGCAATCCCATGCAATCCTTTTTAATTCCATGCAATTTCTTACAATACCTTGTAATCTTCCCAGGCGAAAAAGATCAAATAAAATTTATTATAGGTCTGTAACGTTTTTCCTGAAATGAATTTCTTATAATTTTCAGCGAAAATCATTACCAGAAAAGTATTATAAGAGCATTAGTGTAGAAGTAAAGAATGACAAGATATTAAAAGAGTTGATGTAAAAAATATCAACTACAAACGATTAATCCAGTAATTAATCTCGGATTTTGAAATTTTTAAAAGAATTTAAAGAAATTCAATAGAATTCCCATGGATTTCAAGTGATTTTGTCACATTTTATAAAAATTTCACAGTGATTTAAAAATTTCCAAACATATCAGGATATTTTGAGGGATTTCAAAAGACATCAACAAATTTTGCAAGACTTTAAAAATTTTTTTGGGTTTTAAAAGGATTTGAAGGACTTTCCAGATATTATGCAATTTTGAAAAGATTTTATTGATTTTCAAGAGATTTAGAATTATAAGACTTTATTTATTAATTCCCTTCTAAAATTTAAATTTAAACAAAATTTAATTTAATGATTCCAAAGATTTTAAAATATTTCAAGGAATTTCAAGAAATGTAAGGATTTCAAAGATTTATAGGGAATCAAGCAGTTTTTGCAAAAGTTTAGAATGTTTAGAACATTACCAGAAACATTAGGAGGGTTTAAAAAGGCATTAACAAGCTTGCAGGGACTTTCGAGAATTTTATGGCTTTTCGAATTTTTAAAAATATAATTAACTAATTTGGAAACATTAAATTAGTTTTTATAAGATTTAAAAATATCTCTGTAAAGTTCAAGCGATTTTAAATCATTTAAAGGGGTTTTATAGGATTTTTCTGCCCATCAAGGATGCGAAGGGATTTTGAAGCATTCCAAATAATTTCAAGAGATTACAACAGTTTAAGTGATTTTAAAAAGTAGAAATTGAATAGTTTTTTAATCAATTTTGTTTTACTTTAAAACATTTATAGAATTTAAAAGGATTTAACAAGAAGCAATGTTTTTACAGTAAGTTTTTATTAGTTTCAATTAAATTTTCAGCGATATTAAGATAATTCAGAGATTTTTGCTGTTTAAAGTTTGGTTCAGAGTCTTTTTGGAAATAAAATTTAATTTTTGCGTTAATAGTTCAACTGATTTGTTTTAAATTGTTTTTTATTTGTTTGTAAATGATTCATTATTTTGATTCAAAATAAAATTATTTTCTTGATAATTCTATTCTTTGGTATAAAATTAATATTTTCGAGTTGAAAATTAAAATGTTTTATAGAAAATTCGTCTTTCGGGTTGCAAAATTATATTTTTCGGTTCAAAATTCATCTGCTTTGTTATAAACTAATTTTTTTATGCATATTCATTATTTTACTTAAAAAATTTTATTTGTTGAAAATTGTCCCTTTTTGGTAAGAAAGTAATCTTTTTAATGGAAAATTCAACATTTTGTTGAGATTTTAACTTTGCAGACTGCAAATTCCACTATTTGGTTAAAAATTTAACTATTTTGTGGAAAATTTAATTCTTTTCTTTTTTTTGGAAACTCAAAACTTTAGTAGAAAATTTACCTATTTTGTTAAAAATTATTTTGTTTGTTTGTTGAAATATCAATTTTCTCTTAGAATAAAGTGAGAAATTCGCGTTTTTTCAGAATTTTCCATTTTTTTCAACATCATAGTTAATTTGGTGCAATAATCAATTAAACTTAATAAGATTTCATTTGTTTAAACTGTTTATTATTATTTTTATTTAGATTCTCTTTAAATCATGTTTAAAAGTTGCGGTTTTATAATTATTTATAAATACAAGCAAAGGGAGGCTGAAAATTGCAGAAAAAGCGCAACATTCTACCATTACTTTAAGAGGATATTAATATAATTAACAGTAAATTGTTGACACTATTATTTTAAAATGATTTGATCATTTCACCGATGCAGCTCAAAACTTAAAAATAAGTTGGAAAATTTAGAAAAAATCGCAAATTTTTAACTATAGTCTGAGAGAAAATTAATTTAAAAAAATAATAAATTGTTAAAATAATTTATTCAAGCATAGAGAGATCCGTTAAAAGTAGTATTTTATGTATTGGAAACAATCTGTGTTTTTAAAAAATCTCTAAAAAATCCTTATTATTTTACAAAAGTCTCCAAACCTAATTTTCTATTCATGAGGTTTTTTGGGGATCCTATAAAATAAAATTACGTGGGGACATACAAAATGTAATAATTTATTTGTATACTATAGGTAATTTTGAAGAGAAATTTAAATATAAATTGTTGAAAATTAATTTATTTTACGTAGATTCAAACAAATTTTGGGGAAATATAAAGGAAAAACTTAACTGGCCATTATTAAAGATACAGTTTTTGAAATTTCTGTTTTCGAAGCTAAAAATCTAAATGCTTTTATCTAGTTTAAATACTCATATTTCTAAGAAAATATCATAAATTATTTAAAACGATTTAAAACGCAATTACAAAACTTGTTTTTCATCTAAGAATCCTCTTTTTATCAACCTAATCAGTTCTGTTCGTTTTATGTGATGTCTTTATTTGGTTATCACTTTTATGTTTTAAAATGTAAATTAAATTTATGATAGAGAATAATCTAGAACACATAATCAGGTTCATGAACACGTGTATATATAGCTAAGCAATTTTTAAACATTAGCGCAGTTAGGCAACTAAAAACAATTTACTTTAATCGAAGGAAATGAAGACCTTCGTTTGCAGCTTTTTCTTTGCCCTCGTGGCTCTTCTTAATTTTATTCGTAAGTAGCAAATAATTGAAAGATTAAATCTATCGAAATTAAAAATAAAATTAAATTGGTTCAAGTAATAAAAATAATTGAAGTGATTAAATCAATTAAATTAATTACATTACCGATTCACAGAGACATAGAATAACGAACAAATGTTCAAAATACGATCACGAGTACAATATTTTCCATAAATTAAATTTTGTTGTATGGAAACCAACCAAATTATTTAAAAATCCCTCTAGGATGATTAAATACAAAATTTTTATTACTTTATTGAAACGTTGATCTAAAAAGTACAGTAAAATGTATAATATATGCTCGCTGAGTACATATTTAATTATACATTATAATGATAAATTAAACTCAGTTAACATCAAAAATTCTTTTTTTTCGTTGATTAGGCATTCTAAACTCAGCTGTTAGAATAATTACAGTTCCGTGTCGCGCAGCCCCGTAAAAATATTAAAGTTTTTTTGGCAACTCACAGCGCAAGCGCGGTACGCTGATCTTTGAAAGATTATTAACTTCGACGTTGCGATAGCGAACCAATCGCGCGATGATCCCTCCCACTCCA
>NC_046661.1:85296269-85302231 GCF_010883055.1 Belonocnema kinseyi | reverse complement strand
CACTGGATTCAAGATAGCCATGTATCAGCCAAAGGGAGTTTGAGGCAAATTGAAAGAGGGTTTTGAAATTTAACGCCCTCCATGGTCATCCAGAGAAGTAAGTGAACGAGCGCGAAATTCGAAATGTGTAGTTTATGTGAAACAAAAGAAGGAGCATATTTTATTAGAATATTCATTAGGAAAATATAAAGAAAATAAAAAATAAGTATATTGTTATATCATCTGTACAGTACATACGTATAGTATATAAGAATGAATGAAATTTATGAAAAAATGCCTGAATGAAAGGAATCAAATGAATGGAAATAATAATGGTGGGACAATTACTTCATTGAAAATGTGACAATTTCAAAAAAATAATTATTTCTGGTCGAAAATTCGTCTCAAGCGGTAGAATATTAACCTTTTTGATGACTAATTCTTCTTTTTTATTTAAAATTCATTTCTTTGTTTAATAATTTACATATAAGATTGACAATTCCTTTCAAAAATTCAAAATTTTTGTCGAAATTTCATTTACTTTGTGAAACGTCTGGTTTCTTTTTTGTGAAAAATTAATCTCTTTGGTTGAAAATTAATGTTCTTCCTTACTGAAAATTGAACAACTTTAAATTGATATTTATATGTTCTACATTAAGTTTAATTATTTTTCGATGGACATTTATTTTAGGTTAGGTTTGTAGTAGATGGAGTATTTTTTTAGAAATTCAAATATTTGGTTGACATTAGATGTATTTTGTGAAAAATCTTTGTTTCTAGGTTCGAAAAATTAATCTCTTCGGTGGAAAATAAGTTTTTTGTATGAAAATTCATTTTTAGAACTGAAAATCTAATTATTCCAATTTTTATTGAAAACAATTTTTTTTATAGTAATTTTTTAATTTAATTAAATTTTTAATTCAATAAAAAATTTTTCATGTAATATTTCATGTATAAATATTTCGATAACAACTTCTTCTTGGTTAAAAATTTATTTTACTTCTATTTTCATTATTCTAAGGTTTTGAGAAGTATTTGTTGATTTAAAATTGTTACGATATAGAGGTGATTTGCAGAAGAGGTGGGTGAAATATAATAAGAATCAATTCACATTAATATTTTGGTACATTTATTACTCTTCAAAAGTGATTAATGATTTAAAATTTTTATTTCCCTGCTGAAATTCCAACTGAATTTTCTTTTTGTTATTGAAATTTAATTTCTTTTTATTCTAATTTTTATTTTCCCTTTCAAAATTCATCTCTTTTCAGTAGAAATTTCATGTTTGTTGGATTAAAATGCAATTTACTGGTTCAAAAGTGAACAATTCCATTAAGAACTTATTGTTGGATTAAAATTGCATTTTAATCCAATAAACATGGAATTTTTACCAAAAAGAGATGAATTTTAAAAGGTAAAATAACAATTAGAATACAAAGTATTTAAACTTCCATAAGAAAACTTTTCAGTTGAGCTTTCAGCAGGGGAATATAAACTTTAAACCATTCGTCAATTTTCTAGAAAAGCCTGCAAGTTTTAAACGAAAAGGATAAATACTTAATAAAATTGTTAACTTTCGAACCAGTAAATTGCATTTAAATCCAACAAACATGAACATTTTATAAAAAGAGATGAATTTTTAAAGGGAAAATAAAAATTAGAATAAAAAGTAATTAAATTTAAATTATAAAAACAAAGTTCAGTTGAAATTTCAGCAGCGAAATAAACATTTAAAACCATTAGTCAATTTTCTATAAAAGCCAGCAAGTTTTAAACAAAACGGAGAAGTTCTTAATAAAGTTGTTCACTCTTAAACCAATAAATTGTATTTTAATCCAATCCGTTATAATGATGGACTTGAAATATAATGCTTAGAAATTGTATGTAAATTTTCGTATTAGGCCACATGATCAATATATCCGTATGCTTTCTGCAAATTGTAACAGAACTAATAAAAATACTTCAATGTTCACGTGAACCTTATTTTATTTTATTATGTATGTATAATGCATGCTTATTTTATTTCATACATTGTATGCCAGTAGAATAATAAATGTACCAAAATATTAATGTGCATTGCTTATTATTATATTTCAAACACATCTTCTGCAAATCACATCTATATCGTAACAATTTTAAATCAATGAATACTTATCAAAACCTTAGAATAGTGAATATAGGAGTAATATAAATTTTCAACCAAGAAGAAGTTATTATCGAAATATTTAGTCGTGACAAATTACGTGGAAAAATTTTTTATTGAATTTAAAATTAAATTAAATGAAAAAATTACTGCAAAAAATATTATTTCCAATAAAAATTGTAATTGTTACATTTTCAATTCTAAAAATAAATTTTCGGTTAAGAAAATGAATTTTTAGTTAAAAACTTATTTTCCGCCAAAGAGATTAATTTTTTGCACCAAGAAACAAAGATTTTTCACAAAATACATAAAACGCCAACCAAATATTTGAATTTCTAAAGAAATTCTCCATCTACTATAAACCTAATCTACAATAAATGTCCGTCGAAAGAAATAAAATTTAATGCAGAACTTATAAATATTGATTTAAAGTTAATCAATTTTCATTAAAGACATTGATTTTCAACCAAAAACAAACCAAATGTTTCACAAAATACATGAAATTTCAACAAGAATGTTGAATTTTTTAAAGTAATTGTCAACCTCATGAATTTTTAATAAAAAAGAAGAATTAGTTATTAAAAAGGTTAATAATCTACTGCCTAAGATGAATTTTCACCGAAAAAGAAATTTTTTTTAAATTTTTACATTTTCAACGAAATAATAGTCGCACCATAATTCTTTCCATTTATTTGATTCCATTCATCCAGGCATTTTTTCATAAATTTCATTCATTCTTATATACTATACGTATATGCTGTACAGATGGTAAAAGAATATACTTATTTTTTATTTTCTTTATATTCTTCTCATGAATATTCTAATAAAATATGCTCCTTCTTTTGTTTCTCATAAACTACAAATTTTGAATTTCGCGCTCGTTTCGCTTACTTCTCTGGATGACCATGGAGGGCGCTAAATGTAAAAACCCTCTTTCAATTTTCCTCAAGTCATCTCGTATCCAGTGTATATATTTATCAGTGTTCCAGTAACATCGGAGAAACGATCCTTCCTAGTGAACCCCCCACTCGCTTGCGTCGCAAGTGGTGCGCTGCAGCCGAAGTAAAATCCGCTGTCCGGGAGACCAAGCAACCAGATCTCCTCAAACTTCGGTCCAAGCTACACGGACTCGTCCCCATCCTGAATACATCTTAAATTCTATACTCACAATATCCACTCTTCTAGAATAAGACGCGATCTTCCAATTAAAAATAGTATTAGCAATAAACCTTACACTTTCATTCTAAAATTACTTTTCTTTTCCTTTTATAAATTAAGTTCTCTCTCCTATTTAATTTAATAATTTTTGAATCAATCTCAACCCACGGGCAATTATGTAAGCAAATGCGCATTTTCGTCAATTTTTTAGAGTCTAAGGTACATTTTTATAATGTTTTTTTTTGTAAGCTTTGTAGTGGTACTTCAGTAAACCATATTGCTATTTTATAATAATTTTAATAACAGTAAATATATTTTGTAAACAAATTCCCAATTTGAGCAATTTTTCAGTTTCAGCTCATTTTTTGGAAACTTAGTTTTTTAGGCTTGCTAGTGATATCTTTGTATGTTATATGGCGATTTTATAAGAAATATGACTGTTATAAACCAATATGATGAAAAAATCCAGTTTTAGCCATTCTTTATACTTTGAGGCAAATTGTTTTTAAACGTGCTTTATTATTTTTTTAATGTGTCTTTTGAGTATTTTAAATTTGTGTAGGATGTCACAATTATACTAGCTTATTTTAAATAACCCCAAAAAAAGGTTGACTACATCTCAAAATTTTGTAATTTAAAAATTGAGGTAAAAAAATGTTAGTTTATCTTTTCTCATTGAAATGAAATTTTTAATAGCATTTTTTTCCAAATTATGGAAATATTAACTTTTCAGTAAATTAAGATTTCTAATATTTTAGCTTCAGAATAAATTTAAATGTTTTAAATTTCAACTTGGGCTAAATTGAAATTTTGGGAAACCGAACTTTAGAAAAAACTAATTTTTTTAAATTTTGACCAAATTCAAGTTTTGGGAAGTTTAAACTTTAATTTTTGTAATACGCCAGTTTTTGGAGTCTCTAATTTCTTTCGGGCGTAGTAATTATAAAAAAATCAAAAATTGATTTCAAAATCCTGTAGGTCAAAAATTTAGAAAAAATCATTCATAACAATTAATTCATGGCATCTTTGTGAAAATTAATGAGAGGCGAGAATAATGATTAACGGTTTTAAATATGCATCTTTAAAGACCTTTTTGGTTTCTTTAAATCTAATTTCAAACATACCCAATTCTTTTTCAAAATGATGGAATTACCAACTTTTATGTAAATTTAAATTTTAGAAATTCTATCTTTCTAATAAACTAAAATTTTTGAAATTCCGTATTGTCCACAAATTTAATTTTTGGAAATTTCCAACTTTAATTTGAATAATATTCGAATTTATGTTTTTTACTAAATTTTTTAGAACAACATAATTATGCTGAAAAAAAATTTATCTTAAAATCTCGTAGGTTTAAAATTTGGATAAAATTCTTTTAGATATTAGATTTTAGATTTTAGATTTTAGACAAAGCTGTATTTCACAGATCTGTTCGATTATTTAAACTTTAAAATACAAAAATGAATTTTTTCAAATCATATAAATTCTAACTTTTTAATAAATTTAAATTTTATACATTCCCAGTTCTAATTTGTTAAAAATATAAATTTCAACTTTTACGTATTTTTGCTTAGAACGTCATATTTACAAATATTATAATTATCATTTCATGAACCCTCAAACAATTTTTTCAAGTTTAATGGCTTAAATGAAAAATAAAATCTTAGAGATCACTTCTGTTGAATTAAAAATTAATAAATTTATTGTCTAAACTACGCCAATAGTTAAACTTTAAGCAACAAATTCCCTTCAAAATTGATTTTTTTTTTGTTTTTCTCACGTGACTTTCTAACGGTTCAAAAGCATATTTTTACCAATATTTTGAGGGGCGTTATCGCGATTTAAAGTCAAGTCTAATTTTTAAAAGTGCGTTTTTTTAATGGCCCGATACCACCCATTGACATATCCAATACTATCTATGAATAATTAATTCAAAATAAGAATGTTGAAAATTTTAATCTTAATTTATGTTTTTCTTTTCTTTTACAGAATTAAGTTCACAGTCGAGTCCTCCAAAGAAGGACGAGTTTGGAAAGTACATGCTAGTACCTGAGGTCAACCCCATTAGGGTTTCAATTGAAAAGCCTCTGCACATAGAAGAAGGTTACGCTGCAGGACCCCGTCCATCAGAACATGAAGGCTTTGTTAAGGCAAAGTTATTCCATGAGGTCCCCCAAATCATAGAAAATTATTTGCCCCTTGGAAATTCACCGAGAAATCAACCTCTTCCCCCACCATTTGCACGTGCATCTATAGGTCCATCTGGATCTAAATCTCCATCTGGATCTGGACGCGGAACATCCAAAACCCAGTAGATCAATTTGAGCAAATGAAAAATGTATGGAATATATCCTAAGTAAAAAGTAAATTGATTGAGAAATGCATTCGTTTCATTTTCATGGAAATCAGTTCTTATATTGTGCCGTCTTAAAAAAATTATTAAAACTTGTTTTTCATTTGAAGCCGAAAAGAAATATATATTTTCATAGATAAATTTCATGCAAAAAGAGCATGAAAAAGATACACAAATGAAAACCAAACTTTCGGTGTTTTCCGTTAAGAGAGAGATCTCTAAAGTAAGTTTTATAGGATTTTTCTGCCCATCAAGGATGCGAAGGGATTTTGAAGCATTCCAAATAATTTCAAGAGATTACAACAGTTTAAGTGATTTTAAAAAGTAGA
>NC_046661.1:85293184-85296169 GCF_010883055.1 Belonocnema kinseyi | reverse complement strand
ACTCCAAGAAAGTGGAAAGCTGGTACGAAGAAGAGGCGAACAGCATAAAGAGGTTGTGTAGTGAGAGGCAAGGGGACTCACAAAAATCAAGCACCCCATAAATTGGTTATTGCAGGAGCAATAACCAATTATTGTCGGATAATAAATTATAATAGTGAGGAATCATTTATCTTCAGAAAAATACTGTTCATTTTTAGGAAAGTGCGTTTTACTTAATATTTTTTCATAATAACTTAAAAAATTTTTAACTTCTTCAAACTTACTGGTTAACGTTACTGAACAGTTTTTTCCGATGACTTCATGCAATTTTGGATCAATGTGAGTAATAAAAAAAAATGGCATACTTGAAAACTGTTCCGCGGTATGCTGCCGCATAACGCCCAAGTGCGAGCGCGAGGACTCCCTCTACAACCGGCTCTGTAACTCAATGAATTTCAATTTTTCCATTTTCTTATTAGACATTTTTCATAGTAAAAAAATCAAGTTTTCTTTTGAGACTATTTAAAAAAAATCGTAGACGCCTAAATTGCGAAAAAAGTTAAATAAACAATTGATTTAATGAAAAAATTGTTTAAACAATTTTTTTGTTATAAATAATAAAATAGGATGAAAGCGTGTAAAAGCACTTTCCAAAACCCTCATAAAAATTTTAAATCGCGTAATTAGAAAGGAAGTTACAGGCGTTTGAAACTACCCCTGCAGGCATTAGGGTTGAAAATTCAACCCCCCCCCCCCTCACTTGGGGAGGGTTGTTAATCCTGTTCTATAAGTTTGTGGATTAACTACTGTTGGGTAGGCGAACATATTCCCAGAATTTAGAGACAATCGAAAAACATGACTTTTTGAGTTGGGGCAGTTGAGGAATAATGCCCCATATACGAGTATTACATGTATATTAATCTAAGGACAAAGTTTCTGGAAGCTTAGAGAAATCCCCCATCCCCTTCTCTAGGTACTCAGTGCAAGCTGTAGGCAATTAGAAATGTATACAAGTATAACATAGATATATAGTACTATTAGGCTGAACTTTCTAGAAGCTCCAAGAATAACCTAGATCTTTCTAGAAGCTTCGAGATCTTTCTAGAAGTTTCGAGAAGCTCCGAAATCTTTCTAGAAGCTTCGAGATTTTTCTAGAAGTTCCGAGAAGTGCCTAGATCTTTCTAGTAGCCTCAAAAAGCCCCTACCCCCTTCCCTCGCTACTTGTTGCAAGTTATAGGCAGTTAGCAAAATATGAGTGTATTACATCTACGATACTGAACTCTATAGATGTTTCGAGATTTCTGGAGAATCCTCGATCCAAGTCAAATGGTAATCTAAGGCCAAACTTTCTAAATGCCTCGATATCCGCCTAGATCTTTCCAGAAGCTTCAAGAACTTTAGGGAAACCTTGTCCCGCTGACGAGCGCCATCTGCTGGTTACAGCTTGAACTACATAGCTGGTAAACCAGTAGAGGCATCTGCGGCTCCAGCTTGAACTAAATACATGGTAAAACAGTGGTGTTATCGGTCGGATACAATCTATACTACATAGATGGTAAAACAGTGGCAGGAATCTACTTCATCGACTTAGCAGTTACCGACTGCTAGAAACTGACTGGTGACGCCATCAGTCGGTGGCAGATGAAGCTACGCGCGCGCGTGTGTGTGTGTGTCATTAGAATCTTTGCATTACTAAATTGTACTCGTTTTGATTTAACTCAAAAAGAACTTAATTTAATATCGGTATTTAACACAGAATACTTATGATGGGGATTTGTTTTAATTTTTATTTCTGAATATGCAATAATTTTGTTAATAAGTGCTTTGTTCATGTCTTTTAATATAATAAATTTCTCATTCAAATTCTTAATATTTACTTACATTTTACTAATAAATAATATTATTAATATTTATCGGGAAGTTTATCCTCGATATCGAAACGGAAAATTAATTATTTTAATTTAAAAAATGTTTTATTATATAATAAACTTGATACGTTGAAGATTAAAATAATCTAACTTCATAGGAAAGGGTATCAAGAATGTTGACCGAGTAGCTCCTAATGTAATGTAAAATATATTGAATTTGAACATCATCCTCTAATCATTATTATACAAAATCCTAATCATAAAAAACATAGTAAATTAATTAATATAAATTTATATATTATGTAGATTAGAAGAATTAGGTGCAATTATTCATATTATTATTTTTATTTGTAAAACTGGATATAATAAATAAAACATTATTAATTGTAACAGCATTTTGTAATTGAAAAATCAATAAAACCCATGCTTAGTTAATGAATTAACTTTAACCTGTGATAGGAAATTAAACAGTTTTAAAGGACTACTTAATACTGTATGCACTCAAAGATTTGGCAACTCAAAGTTAATGCATTTTACTACTTAATAGTTGAACTACTTTGTTCAATTCACGTTGTTAAAGATTCATTATCTTATCTGAAAATTCATCTTCAATTGAAAAATAGTTTTCTAATTTATTTTTTAACTGAAAGTAATCCTTTTTCAGATGAAGCTTCGTCATTTTAGTTGAATATTCATCTCCTGATTGAACATTGAATTGCTTTGTTGAAAATGAATTTTTAACCCGAAAATTCAAGAATCCCCTTTTCGCGAAAAATTTTTCTCCTTTGAGTATAAAATTTTACTAACTATGTAAATAATAATTCATATATTCTGATGAAAATTCATTTTTTTCTTTAAATTAATTTTTTTAACTGAAATTTCAACAATTTCATTTTTGGTAGAAAAATGTATTCCTTTTTAGTTGACAATTGAAACACATTATAGGAATCTCATGTATAACGTAAAAATTTACTTTTTTGTAGAAAATGAATCTTTTTGCTTGAAAATTCCACATTAAATCTCCCCAGACAGAATATTGATAAAAAATTCAACAGTTGAATTAACAACTAACATTTAATTGCGAAATAATTTTTTTTATGTTTTGTACTTTATTCCTCATTGGGAACAATTAACACCC
>NC_046661.1:85291209-85293084 GCF_010883055.1 Belonocnema kinseyi | reverse complement strand
TTATACTGCTGCGAATTGAACCTGTATTCATATAATATCTATGTTACTGACGTGGTCTAAGGAAAGAATGTCGAGCTTCAGAATTTGACCGCTAAATGGCTGACTAGAAACTTCTTTCTCACAAGAAAGAAAATCGTTTTAGTTTATATGAGCTGAATACATTCTGTTGATTTTGTTTTCTATTCATTCTGTACCAGAAGCTCAGATGACTTTATAATAGATATTTTTATGTTGCTCTGCTTGCTTAAATTATGAAATATATTCTTGATTCATTTTTTCTGATATTGGAACTAATATTAAAATTATTTCCAAGTAATAATGGCAACAAAAACAGATTGGGGCAATCGTTGTGCAAATCCTTTTCGCAGAAATGACTTATGTACTGGACGCAGCTTGAGACCTGTGACGGTAATTCAAAGATCCGAATTTCCTCAATTAACGAGAAATGCAAGGAAATGTTATGTTTGTAGAAAAGAATTTGGTAGAGTTTTTTTACAAAAGCCTTCAAATGAAACCAGTATGGAAGAAAATGCTATCAAAATGGAAGAAGATTTATGTGATGACGAAGCTGATAATGATATTGCAGGCAAAGAATCAATTGAAGGCGATCCTGATTTTCTATTGGTTAAAGAAGAATATAAAGATTATGAAAATTGTAAAGACTGTAAAGATCCTAATCACGCAGCGGGCCTTGAAGTTCTTCAACAAATCAGAGATAAATTCAAGGAAACTACTGATTCTGACGAAAAAATGTTATTACTTTCACTTGCCCCTAAGACTTGGAGTCGTAGGAAGTTAATGGATGAATTCGGTGCAACTGAACGGCAAGTCCGAAAAGCTCAGAAATTATTTGAGCAAAATGGAATATTGAGTTAACCTAATCGAAGACTGGCACCAGATATTGAAGTTGCAGTGACTAATTTCTACGAAGATGATGAAAACAGCCGATTGATGCCTGGGAAAAAGGATTTTATATCAATTAAGAAAGCAGATGGAACTCGTGAACATGTTCAGAAACGACTTATCCTAGGTAATCTGTCCGAGCTGTTCAATCGGTTCAAAGTGAAAAACGAAAATACTGTAATCGGATTTTCGAAGTTTGTACAACTCAGACCACGACAGTGTGTTTTGGCTGGAGGGAGTGGCACACATAAGGTTTGCGTGTGTATACATCATGAAAATGTGCATCTGATGTTAGATGCTATTGATATTAAGCATCTAACTGTCGACTCCAGTATAGAATTGACTGACTACCATGACTGTTTAAAAGTAATAATGTGCAGTAATCTAACTCTTGCTTGTCATTTTAGTGAATGTGAAAATTGTTCTGGCATTCAAGTCCTGAAAGAACATTTGACTGCAATTTTAGATGAGAACTGCGTCAACGAATTAAGATATCAAGTTTGGCAACAAACGGACAGAAGTAATCTAATGACCGAGGTAGCAGAAACCGACATCTTTCTTGAACGACTCTGCGAAAAACTATTGAATTTAAAGTCTCATGAATTTTATGCAAAGCAGCAGGCATCATTCCTGAAGAACCTCAAATCACATTATTAGTTGAACATTTCTTGATTATGTTCGATTTTGCAGAAAACTATGCTTACGTGTTTCAAAATGCGATCCAATCCATGATCCATGACACGGTTGCTGTGCATTTATACCAAAGGTTAATTGTTGGCTATCTTAAGAAGCGTTTCAATCCTAAGAAATTTCATTATGTCACAGATGGAGCACCACAGCATTTTAAGAACAAATACAACTTTGCGAACGTTCTGTGCCATGAAAAAGATTTTGGCATCCCGGCAGACTGGACTTTCCATCCAACTGCCCATGGAAAAGGACCATGCGATGGAATCAGAGGTAATCTGAAGC
>NC_046661.1:85254249-85291109 GCF_010883055.1 Belonocnema kinseyi | reverse complement strand
CAATGAATTTCAATTTATCCATTTTCTTATTAGACATTTTTCATAGTAAAAAAGTCAAGCTTTCTTTTGAGACTATTTAAAAAAAATCGTAGATGCCTAAATGGCGAAAAAAGTTAAATAAACAATTTATTTATTGAAAAAATTGTTTAAACCTTTTTTTTTGTTATAAATAATCAAATAGGATGAAAGCGTGTAAAAAGCACTTTCCAAAACCCTCATAAAAGTTTTAAATCGCGTAATTAGAAAGGAAGTTACAGGCGTTTGAAACTACCCCTGCAGGCATTGGGGTTGAAAATTCAACCCCCCTCACTTGGGGAGGGTTGTTAATCCTGGTCTATAAGTTTGTGGATTAACTACTGTTGGTTAGGCGAACATATTCCCAGAATTTAGAGATAATCGAAAAACATGACTTTTTGAGTTGGGGCAGTTGAGGAATAATGCCCCATATATAGCTAACTGCCTATACTTCACAATATATGATTAAAAATAGATTACATACTATATTTCTGCCTCACACAGAACTTTAGCAACATTGTGCATGCGCAGGAAAATCGTACCGAACTATACGCAGTTTGCCTAAGAGGGCAAGAGGATTTCTCGAAGCTTCCAGGAACTTCCAGGAAAGGAGTACTAACTTCATATACTTCCTCCCGCGGTTGGCGACGCACAAGCAATGCTGTAAACGTACTCTGCGCTGAGTGAGTTATTGTTGGCCAGAAACCTCTCAGGTGGCTAGCAATATAGGAATATGATATCTATATGAATAGAACCCATAGATAAAATGCCTATTTACCTAGTTTTGATGGAAGCAAGAAGAAGGAGCTCGAACCCTGCAATACAGACAGCGATATTCAAGTTTAACTTGGATCGGGGATTCCACAGAGTTCTCGTGACTTTCTAGAAGGATAGTTGGCCTAAGTGAGCTAGGCGATTCTTGAAAATTTTAGAAACCGCTTCTAGAGATCGCACGCGAAATTTGAAAATGTAATCCTGCGAAAGTTCTGTATGAGACAGAAATATATATCTATACTTGTTTTTTAATATTTTAGTGTAAAGTATGGGCAGTTAGCAATACATACGAGTATTACATAAAAGGTAAAATGAGGTCAAAGTTTCTGGAAGCTTCGAGAAACCACCCACGCCCTCCCCTAGGTGCTTAGTGTAAACTATAGACAGTTAGCAATGTATACAAATATTACATATATAGTACTATTTTGCCGAACTTTCTAGAAGCTCCGAGTATCACCTACATCTTTTTGGAAGCTTCGAGAATCGCATTGCTCTTTCTTAAAGCCTTGAGATCTTTCCAGAAACTTCGAGAAGCTTCGAGATCTTTATAAAAAGCTCGAGAAGATTTGAGATATTTCTAGAAGCTTAGATCTCTTTAGAAGTTTTGAGAAGCGCCTAGATCTTAAAAGAAGCCTCGAGAAGCCCCCCCCCCCTAGCCACTTGTTGCAAGGTGTAGGCAGATAGCAAAATATATGAGTATTACATATACGATACTGAACTTTCTAGAAGTTTCGAGAACTCTGGAGAATCCTCGATCCAAGTCAAATGGTAATCTAAGACCAAACTTTCTAGAAGCCTCAAGAATCGCCTAGATCTTTTCAGAAGCTTCCAAAACTTTGGGGAATCCCTGTCCCTCAAGGGCGCCATCCGCTGGTTACTGCTTGAGCTACATAGCTGGTAAACTAGTGGCGTTATCTGTCGGCTCCAGCCTGAACTACATAGATGGTAGAACCGTGGCAGGGGTCTACCTTACCGACTGAGGAGTTACTGAATGCTGGAAACTGGCTTGTGGCTCAATCTGTTGGTGACAGCTAGAACTATGTTGTGTGTTCCCAAAAACCCCCTAGCTATTCTACTTACATACATACACACATGCATATATGCATACATGCATACATACATACATACATATGCATACATACATGCATACATACATACTACAACCTTAGCTTTCTAATAGGCTAATTATTGGCTAGAATTTTAGCCAATCAACAAATTTATAAATTTTCCTTAAATATTAGCTGAGCTCTGGCGAATAACTATTTGAGATTTTAGGGTGCCAGGTTATTGGCCATTGCTAGGCCAATTATTTATGTTTTAAAACAAATGAGAGTTACTAAATTGCCTGAAGGGCGTCAGATCGTTTATCAAATGAATGAACACCCCTAAACGATCAAATGGATACTAGGATGATTTTTAATGATTCCTACCCATTATGATTTATTTAACTCCCCACTAGGCCAACACAGAGATGGATAGGGTTAGAAGGAATTGAGCCAGAAAACAGAATACTTCTTCGAATAAATCTCAGATTTTACGGAGAACAAATTAATGATTTATTTAAATGGCATTGGATGCCTTACACCACAACTATATGATCCCGTAAAAGAAAAACAATAAAACATAATCTTACAGGACTGTTTTATCGTCCGACAGTGAATAACGACCTTCCAAAATTGTGGTATATGAATGACCTGTAAAGTCATTTGAGGCTACCACCATTTGGATTGTCGTACACGAGTGAGCTTCCCGCCACATAGGCCGAAAATCCTACGCCCCAACTAGTTCCCTAAGACTAGCCGTTCTAACGACCTTACAACATGGCGCTCCATTCCTGACAAGAAAGGTCATTAAAGGTTGCCGCCATCTTGGACGATCATACTTGTCGATAATAATAAGCACTCAACCACGACCCAATTCAGATAAATTTTCCTGAATTGAGGCTTTACGCCTAAACTAATTTATACTGCCGGAATGGCTCGCTCCACGACTATTCCTTTAAAAGCCTGTTTCTCCAGATTGGATCTCAAGTACTACGCCCAATCGAATATCAAATTTTCCACGATTATTTCTTTTCTCGTCTCCTGGCGTCGTTTACTTATACATAATTATTTTTAGGTAGGCCGTATGATTGTTGAACAGAGAGTGAGAGTCGATGACGCCGAGTACAGAATTGGCGCCTAGGCCATAGATTACGCACCTAGATTCCCGACTATTGTGAGCAACTAAACGTGTGAAGGCACACTTAAGTTTGTTTGCCTCATCACTTCACTCACATGCGCCACATTCGCGAAGCAACACTTAGACCGGCGCACCTACTATACGTAGTGCGCGCTTTAAGAAATCGGCTTCACAACTACCCAGTCGCGAATATGTGGATGTTGAGTGTTTGTGTGTGTATGGGTGGGGGGTGGTGTGGTGTTATGGCCAGCCGGTCCCAAGAATGCCTAATGAACATAACAAACAAAAGTTTACAGGAATTAGTTGAGTTTTTATATTTAATTTATTATAAACCCCAGTCTGATGACGGATCGGAACGGTCTAGTGACAATACCTAGACCGCCAAAGGATATTGACGGCAATAGGCCATTCCTATTGAGGATTCTGTCCTATGCCAGCGCCTAATAATCTGTGCTCGACCAGGTATGACAACCGCAGGATTTCGCCGGGAGCGGGTGCTAATCTGGAAAATTGCACCCGCTCACAGCGAAATCGCGTTAAAATTTGAGCCACAACCACGTCTCACGACCGTGAGATAGGTGGCTACAGTCTGTAAAGGAATTAATACGACGATCCAGCAAAAGCCTCATGCACCCTAAGAACACGGAGCGAAACAAGGACTACCACCTTCTGCATTTTTCCCGCGAGCGTTTTGGCATATTCTTGACACGCAGGGATGCTTTTTAGGTCATTAGCAAGTGAAAGCTTAGCACCTCTAAGAGCGTTGATGATAAGGACGATTAGTTTAACAGAATATTCCGGGTATAATTGTTGTAACTCTCTGATAAGATCTTGATACCTCTCTTTCTTTTCATTATCCTTGGTTATGATGTTTTTGTCAGCTGGTGCCGAAAATTCGATAACGAACATGGTCCGCTTCTCGAAGTCAAGAAGAACCATATGTCAGGCCTCAAGTGAGCAACAGAATCAATTGTCGAGAATATAAAGTTCCAGTATATGCAGCACTTCCCATTCTCGACAATTGACTCGATTTCCCTAGGAGCATTTAAAGGAGCGATATTAAGGTTAATGCCGTAAGAATGACAGAGATGGTTATAAAGAACTCTCAGTGCCGCATTGTGACTTAGAATGTAGGTCGATCCCGCGTGAGTTGGATAACTAGATAGTATGTGAACTAAATGCTTGGGGTGCGCATGGCATGCCCTGCAGCTATCATCAGTAAAGTCTTGGTTTGAAATGTGGCGACGGTATGTTAAGGTGGAAATGACACCGTCTTGGCATGCAAAAATGAAACCCTCCGTACCAGACTTCAATCCGGGCGATTTAAGGAAAGCAAACGTTAGCTCACAATACATTGACTGATCCTTCACATTTCTGTGGAAGATACCGTGCATCCTCTTATCGAGTAGCTGTTCCCGAATGTTTTTCTCTTGTGCTTTTTTAATCCGGGCTTTCAGGAGTGAGTACTCGAGATAGATAAGATTTGATGCATTTTGCTCACCTCTAATGCTGAAGTCAAGTCCGAGTGTTTCAGCAGCCTCCTCCGCTGCTTTGTACAGAAACGCTCCTTTGCCCACTTCTTCGTGATTCCTGACCATTGTAAGAAGAGGGTCTCTTCCATTTGCAAATCTATGTGCTGTACCCAGAATAATCCTGTTGTGAAGATATTCAAGACTCAATATTCCGCGACCACCTTGACGACGTGAGATGTACAGTCGCGGAACGGAAGACTTAAGATGCATGCTTTTGTTCATGTGCATAACCTTTCTTGTCCCGATATCAAGGGATCTGAGCTCGTTCTTCGTCCATGGAACTACTCCAAATGAATAGAGTACTACCAGGACGGCAAGCAAGTTCGTTGCAGATACTTTGTTCCTCGCCGACAGTTCGGAAGACCAAATCTGTCGGATGAGACTTTTGTATCTGCTTAGGAGAGTATCCTTTATAGATGTCACATCCTGAATGTGACTCTGTGGCACGCCCAGGTATGTATAAGTCTCTCCAGCGCAAATGTGTCGTATAGCGCTTCTATCGACGAGCTGAGGATCTTCAGGGATGCCATTAGGTTTTCCTCGCTTCAAATAAACCTTGGCGCATTTTTCTAACCCAAATTCCATTCCAATTTCCTTAGTATATCGTTTGACAATCCCTAGAGCTAGATGTAGTTGCTCTTTGTTTTTAGCATAGATCTTAAGATCGTCCATGTAAAATACATTAGTGACCTTGTACTTTCGATCTGCAGGTTTGCCGCACAAGTACCCGTCGAAATAGCGAAGTGTTAGAGATAGTGGCAATAATGTAAGGCAAAAGAGGAGTGGGCTCAGGGTGCCGCCCTGAAAGACACCTCTCTGAAAGGTGACCTTGTTAGTTGTCACACGATTTTTTCCAGATGAGATAGTAAATCTGGTTTTCCAAAGCGGCATCAATTTATCTATGCACTTAACTATTTGCGGATGAACCTTTGAGATTTCCAAAAGACAGATGATAAGTCTATGGAAGGTCGAATCAAAAGCTTTCCGATAATCAATCCAGGTGATCGATAAGTCATGCCGGCAGAGTGATACATCTTTACAGACACATTTATCAATTAGCAGGTTCTCCCGACATCCGGCTGCGCCTTTCTTTGAGCCTCGTTGTTCATACATTTCTTGCCACACAGGTTCAATTGCCTGAACAATCCTATCATTTAGGATAGCTGTGAATATCTTATAAAGTGTGCTCAGACAAGTTATTGGCCTGTAATTCTTCGTGTCAGCTAAGTTTCCTATTTTCGGCAAGAGTATTGTGCGCCCTTCCACCAACCACTCCGGAATCGGCTCTTCCGACTTCAAATATGAGGTTAAAATAAGGGTCAAATGCTGATGGGTTGAAGAAAACTTCTTCCACCAGAAGGTTTTGATATAATCTGGTCCCGTTGCGGAATACTTCTTCATTCCTCTTAATACTTTTATCACCTCCTCGGTAGTGATGAGTGGGCATTCTTTATCAGGTATTATGAGGGCAACACATAACTCCTTGAAGATATTTATATTTTCCGAGTCTTATTAAAATCTATTCTGCACTTCTTATACTTCTCTCCAAAATACTTCGACCTCCTCTGGTTTGGGTGGGTGTTCGACAGTAACCGCAGGGTCTTGGAAGAGTCGAGATGGGTCAGGGAGAAACTGTTGATTTTCTCTGATCCACCTCTCCCTCCCCTCTAGACTTCTCTTAGCGTCAGATAGTATCCGTATTCTCTCAACCATATGCTGCCTGATGGTCAGCAGCTTTGAGTTGTTAAGTGTGTGATAACGGGTCCGGAGTTCGCACGTGAACTTTCGAACCTTGGCGGTAAAATTCCTGCCAGATGTGATGTTGTCAATCGCACACTGAATGCGGGACGCGTACTTTCTTGCCTAACCTATGTTTATTGAAAGTTGATGCATTCGTCTTTTGGTCTTATGATCAGCCGTTGGTTTTGTTTTACGGTTTGCATCGGCCAAAGCTCTCGCAGCATTATACACACAATAATTGATAGCCCAGAGGTCGGATTCACCGGAAAAATGTCCACGAAGCTCGTCATCCATTTTAGCCAGATCTTTAGGCTTGAGAGAAACCTTGGTGTTGATGTTTCTCCGGGTCGTAAAGCATCGCTCTTCATCTATTGGATGCCTGCCCGCGGTTGGTCTTAGTGTCGCCTCTTTTTCTTTGTTGCCGGCTTGTGCTAGCTGTGGTAGAGTAGGCGTTCCGCTTATATAGCCCCTTTTACGGAGTAGTTCAGCATGGTTTCGCAGACGTTGCTGCGAAAAGTGCGATAGCTCCGGGTGTTTCTTGCACCACAGAGCATGCAGCCGTGCCATGTAATCCCGTTCAGGGGTCACACTCGCATCGTAGTACTCTAGCAAGTCGTGATTTAGTCGCTCCGTCCACCCAAAGGTCGCGAGATCCCGCCGATCCATCGCATTGAATCCATTTTCATTAGCTCCCCCAGCTCTAGAGTGGTCGGCATTGTTCGCCGACCTATTGTCGGGAGCCCTGTGCGTTCTGTTGTTTTGAACCGCATTTACTACATCTATGTTTGGTGTTGTCATTGTTGTTCCCACGAGCAGCTAGGGAAAGGGGTTGGTCCATCCTTGTAGAATTCCGCATGCAAGGATATGGCTACGTACTCTGAGAGGTCGCCCGGTATGCCAGATTCACCGTTCTAGACACCTCACCCAGGTGCCATTCAGCTTTGGGCACGGTTTTCACACCTCCGCTTGGGGGTTAATTCCTTCGAAACCACGCCTGTACATTTGCCCGCGACTGCCCATTTATTTTTGTAACCATATTAGGCAGAAACCCTTGATGCATGGACCCTCTATCCGCAACCCGAGGACGCGTTCGGTGGTTTTGTCATAGGCCCTTCGGTTTGATTCTAGAGGAATCAAAGCCGAACTATATAATACACACACACACACACACACACACACACACATATATATATATATATATATATATACAGTAAGGACGTTTACTATATAGTCATAGGTAATATAATTATATTAACTCTAGCATACAATGCAACCCGTCTTGCATTTGTGTAATGCAAAAAAGTACTATATAGGCAATTTTAATTCGGTTTCCAAATCTCCCGCTCTCGAGATCTTGTGCCGATTGGTCAAAGTCTTCGAGACTCAGAAGATTCTCCGCGCATTTCAAATAAATAATTAGTTACGAATTAAAAAAATATATAACACAACATTAAAATTGTTCATAAATACATTCGGGACGTGCATTAAGTACTTTCTTAAAAATTGGAGTGGGTTTTCACTAATGTAACGGTACGTGAGTGATATTTGACGTTTGAAAAGTTTCAGAATCGTTTTGTACTTCGATTTGTGCAACGAAAATTGTAATTGGTAGGATTATAAAAATTGCAACGATAAATCTGAGATTCAAATGATGAGAGGTACGAAGCGGCGAATTATTCTTATAAGCCGGGTGTTCAGCGACCTTGAAAATTTCGTCTCCGCTACTATAGAATGTTAAAGTATGTATTTTTTGTGATATTTGACATTTGTTAACATGTGTTGTCTTCAAAAAAATGTTAAAAAATCCGGACAAAGTATTATAATTAATATTTTCTTTTTTTGCACATGGAATATCATCATCCGTGAGTTTCGCCGAATTTTTTAGCTTTTGTTAGAAGATGAGAGGTACCAACAGATGCAAATAATGACCATGGTCGCCGCACTCTGCACTTTTTTCACCGTTTTTTTTCAAATAGACTTAAAAATGTTCTACCTTAAAAATCCCTGTTACAATATTTTTCATACATGTCGACACAAAACTGTTCGAAAAAGACGGAAATGACGTAAAATTTCGGCTCGTGCGCACTGCCGACGTCTAGAATAAAAAAGTCTATTAGAATGAGCCATGGCCATATAACGGAATTTTCAAGAGGTTCCCACTCGGTTTTTGAGTATACATCATATTACAAAACATTAATAAAGATTTCAAAATGTTTCAAAGATTTGAAAATATTTAAAAGGATTTTGAACATTTTATAAAGGCGCGTTTATCAGATGTTGAATATTTCATAACAATTTCACAAAGATTTTTAAACCTTGAAAAGATGTAAAGGGTTTCAAAGATTTTGAAAAGGTTACAGTTCACCAGATGTCAAAGATTTTAAAACATTTGGAAGATTTAAAAAGGTTTCAAAACATTTTAGAAGACTTTTTTTACTAATTACAGATTTCAAATAATTCAATGATTTCAACGAATAAAAAAGATTTCGCAAGCAAAGATTTAAGAAAAATTTCCCAAAGAAACCAGGTCCCAAGAATTTTTGTGAACACATTCTAATATTGTGGTACATTGCTTTCAATTCGTAACTAATTATTTATTTGAAATGCGCGGTGAATCCTCGAGAGCGTTGAAAAAAGTATTTTTTTTTCAAAAGAGTTGACATAACATTCAAACGGCTCAGTTAAAAAAATGTCATCGTGGACTCATGTGGAAGAAAATTTAAATACTCATATATTTCATTTTGTTTTAATCTGCAAGTTCCTTAAAAAATGACACACATTTTTGTGAGCAAAAAAATGGGGAAAAAGATTGTTTCTTTAATGTAAAAACTTCAATTTTTTTAACGTAGCCAATTTCATTTGAAAGGTGTTGTCTCAAAATTTGAAACCACGATGGTATTTTTTAAATACATGAATATTTGACAGGGATTTAAAACTTTTTAATTTAAACAATTTCGCTCAGGGTTGGCAATAATCATTAAGCTGGAGTGTATGTATAAACAAACAATAAGGATAAAATGTTCGTAATATTGATAACTGATCAAATTTATTAAATAAAAAATTTCAATAAGTTATTTCTTCAATAATTCCTTCTTCGTTCATTAAACGTTTTTTTAAATAATTAAAATTAATCTAACTTCATACAGGAAATAGTTTAAACAATTTAATGAATAGCTTCTAAAATATAATATGTTTCATTTGAAGATCATTCTTTTGTTATCAATATAACATAAACTTCCTATATTAAAAAGAAACTTAAAATAAAAATAGTATAGTAATAAATTATAATGCATATTTATTCATAATAATAATATTAGTATTATTCTAGAAAACTGGAGATAATGAACAAAAGATTTTTATTTATCATTTCAACATTTTATTGTAAGAAAAAATCATAAAAACCAATGCTTAGTTCAATAATTGACTTTAACCTGTTATGGGTAATCCCGATGGTGATTTCGGTGAAAATCGTTTTACAAATAGACGTTTGGTGGAGTTTATGAGAATTCTTTGTTATTACGATCTGCTTCTACTTTTAAATGCGAGAGAGAAAATAGAAAAATAGGCTGCTGATAAGTAAATATTTGATTAAGTAATACTAATAAATATAAGACAATGTTGAAATAAAAAAGATGTATATAATTAATTTTTCTATTGTGAAATACACCATTTCTATGGATACAGATGTTTACAACCTCGTTTTGATTTCGATTTAAATTTAATTATGTGAATTATTAATCAGTAATGAAAAATTAGTACTAATATGATTGAAAACTAATAAGATGATGATTTCTCAAAGATACCACAGTTTTCAAATATTTCGGAAAGATTTCAATGATTTTCTAAAGATATCAAATATTTCACAAAGATTTAAAATATTTCGCAAAAGTTTTGGATAGATTTGAAAGATTTTATAAAGACATCAATGAATTTTCAAGAATTTCAATAATTTCACAAATCTTACTAAATATTCCAAAAATATTTCCAAACATACAAAGGTTTCTTTGCAAATATTTCCAATTATTTTAGAAAAATTTTAATAATTTCCCAAAGATATACAAGGTTATAAATATTTCGAAAAGATTTTAAATATAATTTAAATATGTTACAAAGATATCCATGATTTCCCAAAGATTTAAATGATTTCACAAATATTACTAAATATTTCAAAAATATTTCAGATATTTCTTAAAGATATTACAAGGATTAGAATGATTTTCAAAGACTTAAAAAATGTAGCAAAGATTTTTAACAGATTTAAAAGATTTCACACAGACTTCAATTATTTTCAAACGATTTGACAATTTTTAATCATTTTTACAAATATAACCAAAGATTTCAAAAATATTTCAAATATATCGCAAAGATTTCCCAAAGATTTCAATAATTTCAAACATATATAAGAAATATTTCAAAGATTTATAGATTACAGAAAGAACTCAATGATTTCCAAAAGATTTCGAATATTTCGCAAAGATTTGAACAATTTCCAAAATTTAACAAGTAATTCAAAAATATTTCCCAACGATTTTAAGGATTTCGCAAAGATTTTGAATAGTTCAAAAAGATTTCAAATATTTCGCAAAGATTTTATAGAGATTTCGGATAGATTAAAAAATTTCACGAAGTCATAAATGATTTTCCAAAGATTTCAATAATTTCGCAAATGTTTCAGAAATATTAAGAAGATTTCCAATTATATCCAATATTTCTGCAAAGATTTAAACAATTTCATAAATATTATCCAATATTTTAAAACCATTTTTAATATTTTACAAAGATTTAAATGATTTTTGAAACATTTTAAATGCTTTGCAAAAAAGTTGGATAGTTTGAAAAGATTTGACAAAGAATTCAATTATTTCACAAAGATTTTAAAAAATTGACAAATATACCAAATATTTCAAAAACAATTTTGATATTTTATAAAGATTTCAATAATTTCCCACATATAAAAAAAATATACAAAGCTTTACAAGATTTTATAAAGATTTCGGATAGATTTGAAAGATTTCATTGATTTTTTAAAGATTTCAATGATTCTAATAAAAAAAACAAATATTTATACGAAATTTAAAATATTTCGAAAAGACTTATTTTGATTATTGTTTTTGTCTGACAATTAAGAGTGAATTTTAATTTTGGGTTTATGCTAGTGGAAGCATTCAGAAAAATACCAACATTATTTTTACAAATCAATATCCAATCAATATTGAAATCAATCTTTTCAGAACTTTATTCAGCATGAGTATTTTTGATTAAGGTTTTTGGGATTTATATTAATTCTTTTTTAAACTTCACACAATAACTCTTTCAATTTTCTAGTTGATGAACCTATTGTTGAAATAACTGGTTCATTAGTATTAAAATCTAAACATTTTTCAGTTTCCAATCGACCTAAAATTTTAAAAGTCAACTTATAAGCACTCTATTGCGATTATTAAGAATCAAGTTAAATTTATCTTTATCATAAAATATTTGCAACATTTTTTTAATATAAAAATTTCTATGTATCGCTACTGTAATACGTCCTTTCTTTGATTCAGTCATAATTAATTCTGAATGATTTTTAATAACATTTTTTGGTAGTAAACCGTCATTGAATTCTTTTTTAACCAAGTTTTTCGATTATGACTATTTAAAAATAATTTCACAACCCCATACAATTTGATCTAAATTCATCAACTTTAGAATCGGGTATTTTACAAATATTGGATTCAATGTCTGTAATTATTTTAAGTAATTGAATAAATTTTTTTCTCAAATTTGTTCCTGAAACAATTACCTAATCTCAAAATGCTAAAAACTGTATGTGGAAAAAAGAAATTATAAATAATCAGATCCCAGGGGTCTGCTTATTTGATTTGAATTTAATTTTTTTATAATTTGATTAATATTCGCATTCCATTCTGTGAATGGCATTAATTTTTTAATAATTTTAAAGATCAATGATTTATTTTTAAAATTTTCAATTAATTTCAATTCAAAGAATCTAATTTTATTTTTAGGAATGTCTTAAACAAGTTTATTTTTCACATTTTTAATTGTTTAGCTTTGTTAAATTTTTTCGCTTTTAATTAAAACAGTTTTTATCACCATTTTGTAATTATTATTTTCTTTAAATTTTTATGTAACTTTTCAGTTTTCAGAGAAAGCAATTGTTTTATTTTTAAATATATTTTTTCAATAGTATAATTTTAGTTTGAAGTATGCATAAAACCAGGAGATTTTTCGAAATAAATATGGTACAAAACGTTAAATTTTTTTTTTAATTGCAATAATTTAAATATTTTATAAAATAAATTTTATTTAATAAATAACATGTTTAAAAGTTTTTGAGCACATTTCAAAAATATGTCTGCTTAGCATTTTTCTAAATCGTTAAGATTATTGCAAAACATTCTCTCTAGAGTATTCCCTAGGGTGAAACTTGATTCCACAAATTCAAAAAATTTCCAAATTTGTTTAAATACTTAAAAAATCTGTATTTATGATACGAGTAATCTGAAGAAATCTGTATTATCATCAGAGGTAGTTACAATCGTTTAGTGTAAATTTTATTTCACAATCCGTGAAAATAGAAATCAAAATTATCGGTCAAGTTAACTATTCAAATAACAGAAAATACTTAAAGCCATTATTGACTAGATGCAAAATAAATGTTAAAAATCGATAGTTACTAGCTCTGATGATAATACAGATTCGTTGAAAATATTATTTATCATATTTAAATAATTTGTATTAATGTTTATAAAAAATTATTGTTTTTAATTTGTTTTAACTATTTGATAGACTGACTACAAGAAGTTCTTTTAAAAATGGTTTGAAAAGTGTTTACATGATTCCAATTTATTTTATCTCAGTGACTCAACAGAAGTATAAATAATGTTCTGATAAGTCAACTTGACCAGATTTTTTATTGGAAGTTAGTCTTTAGAGTTCAGCTTTAACATTCGCTTCTAAAATTTTTCTTAAAAATGGATCGCTGGGTGGATAAAGTGGCAATAGTGACAGGTGCAAGTTCTGGAATAGGCCAATCAATTGCCAAAATTTTGATTAAAAAAGGTGTCAAGGTCGTCGGATTGGCTAGAAATTTAGAAAAAATGAAGGAAATTGACAAACTTTTCAGAAAATGCGTTTTTTCCCCAATTAAATGTGATCTTACGAAAGAAGATGATATTTTGAAAGCCTTCGATTGGACAAAAATACAACTAGGTGGTGTTGATATTCTAATCAATTGTGCTGGAGTTCTTTCAATTGGTCCAATTATTGGTGAGAATTTAAAAAAATTATCTAATTATTTTTAGTATTTTTGCTACGTCTAAAACAAGTTTTTATCTTCAATAAATAAAATTTTGAAAACTATTTTAATTTTAGAAAGTTCGACTGAAGACTATAGGAAAATTTTGGATGTAAATGTAATTGCAGCAGCTATTTGTACAAGAGAAGCTGTAAAAATAATGAAAGAAAAAAATGTAGCTGGACATATTATTAACATTAACAGGTGATCAGTTTCTTATTGAGGAATTATCATTTTTGTAAATAAATATAAGGTTTGGAAGGTATGAATCGAATATTTTTAAACATACATCACAATAATTTAAAATTCCCGAAGGCTGTGTTAACATTTTTTTTAAATTTTACATAATTTAATAGCACTTTGGGAAAAAATATTCCTTCTCCAGAGCTGTTTTATAATTTACTTAGTCCCGGTAAGTTTGCCTTAACTGCCATGACTCAAGTCATTGAATCAGAATTAGAAAACATTCAAAGCAGCATAAAAATTACAGTGAGTTTTTATTAGTTATATAAAAATATTTTTAATAGCATCAAAAATTCCTATTTAATCATTTTTTGTTAAATTTTTAGAGTATACATCCGGGATTAGTAAAAACTGAAATGGCACCAAGTAGAGTTTACGAAAATTCTCCTTACGTTAATCCTGAAGATATTGCAGATGGTGTAATTTATGCATTGTCAACACCTTCACATGTCCAAGTAAGTTATAATTTATAAATAATATATGTATTTTTTAAATTCTCTGTATAATATGGATTACATTGTTTTCAAGGTGAAGGATTTAACGATTACTTCCATTCCTGGTCACCTACGACGAAACGAAAAAAATTGTTTAAAAAAACTATAATTTTTATAAAAACAAGAAAAAAATTATTGATAGGAATTATTAAATAAAAATAAAAATACTTAGAACAGTAACAATTTAATTCAATTATCTTTGATCTTGGAAGCCTTATCTTACCTGAATGAATAAGAATTACTGAACTTTTATCTGGTAAGCCATAGGACCATAAACTCAAGTGAGAATGAAAAATACAGTTTTGATCAATTCTGGTAAATTGTGTAGGAATTATTTCATTTGAAAAAATTACCAACAAGAGGTAACTGATATATTTCTTTAATTTTAGGTTGAAATTTTTCTATTTCAAGATCGAAATCATGATTTTGGTCAAAATCTTGATTCAGATCTAGGCCGAGATCTTGATCCATGTTTAAATCCCGATTCTGATCAAGGTCCAGAACCAGATCCAGATCCAGATCCTGATCCCGATCCAGGTCCTAATACTGATTCAGATCCAGATTGAGATCCTAATACAGAGCCAGATCCAAACATAGATCCTCATCCAGGTGAAAGTTCTGATTCAGACTTAAGGCATGATCCTGATCCAGGTTCAAATCCTGATTTAAATCTAGAACCAAATTCAATTTTTGGAAATTCCGAACTCTAATTTATTAAAAATACGTCACAGACTATAGAAAAAATATTAATTTCTACTTTAATTATTACCGATCATGATACCAGATCATGATCCAGATCAAGATCCAGATCCTAGATCAAATCCATATAAAGATACTGCTTTAGATACATGTCTAGATCCTGATCCAGAGCCAGATACAGATGCAAATGCAGATTGTAATCCTAATTTAGGTTCAAATTCTGATTAAGATCCAGGTCCAAATTCTGACTCAGGTCTAGGTACAAATTCGGATTTAGATTAAGGTCCAGATTGAAGGCCAAATTTAAAGATAAATGCAGATTGAGATCCTGGCCTACATCCTGTTTTAGATCCAAGTTCAGATCCTAAACCAGAGCAAGATACACATACAGATTGAAATATTGATACAGGTCAAAATATTAAGTTACCTATGTCCAAATTTTTATTCAGGTATTGATTTAGTATTTAAATAACCTTCTGAATATTCAAAAATATTTAGAGAACTCATGTGGGAACTTTAGAAATTAAATTTGGAAGAAAAAATTCTTCTTCCAAAATATTATAGTTCTACATTATGACTACATTTCAATTTTAAAAATTTCAAACTCTAATTTGTTAAAAATACGAATAACCAGACTCTCTAACCAGGCCCAAAACCAGAGCCTGATCCTGTTTCAGACCAAAATCCATATCCTACTTCAGATATAGTTCCAGATCCAGTCCGAAATTTAAATAAAAACACAGATTGAGATCCTGAGGTAGGTATAAATGCTCAATCAGACTCAAATCCAGATTCTGATCCAGAGCCAAATACAGATCCAGACACAAAGCAATACCAAGACTCCGATCCAGATCCAGGTTTAGATCTAGATCCTGATCCATAACAAGTTTTAAATTCTGATCCATAACAAGTTTTAAATCCTGATCCATAACAAGATCAAGATCCTGTTCCCAATGTAGGTCCATTTACACGTCGATGCAAGTGGAGATCCTGATCCACATCATGATCCGGATCTGTCCTGATGCAGGTCATAATCTGACTTCATATATAGGTACAGTTCCAGGGTCGCGTTCAAATACGAATACAGATTGAGATTCTAATTGGGGCTAAAGTCTCATTAAGAACCAAATCCAGATCTTGATCTAGAACCAGATACATATCTCGAGATAGGCCAAGATCCAGACACTGACCCAAATCTATCTCCAGATCAAGATCCTGATCCATAACAAGATCCAGATGCTGATTCAAATATAGATCTAGATTTACACACAGATGCAGATGGAGATTCTGATCCGGATCCTGATTTAGGATTAAATCCTAATTCAGATATAGATCCATATCTAGGGCCAGATTCAAATACAAATAAAGATTGACATCCTCACCTGGGTCTAAATCCTCATTCAGATCCAAGTCCAGATCTTGATGCAGAGTCAGACACCGATCCAGACATAGACCAAGACCCAAACTCTAATCTAGGTTCAGATCCAGATCCTGATCCAGAACAAGATCAAGATTCTGGTCTAGATTTAGACGCAGATGCAAATAGAGATCCTGATCCAGACCCTAATCCAGATCCTGATCCAGATTCATCTACAAATCCTGATACAAAATCAGATACCGATACAAATAATAAATAATGAAATTCTGACCCAGGTTCTGATGCTGATTCAGTATCTACATATCCTTTTGTGTATTCTTTATTTTTGTGCACTCAACTCAGAACCTAATTATGCAAAAGAAAAAAAAATACGAAGTTAGATAACAATTTAGGCCACTCTTATTGCAAATTTTGAATTTGGAATACTTATGGATAGATTTAAAAAGAGACAAGAAGGTAAACGAAAAACTGCAATTGGCCATCTTTATTTTTTTGTTTTCAATTAAAATAAACTGTGTTTTTTTTAATTTTCATTCAAACTATAAATGTATTGACAGTCGCATATTTATAATAACGCTTATCAGCGATATGCACATGCAACAATACTATTTATGTTCCCTATCGGATGGTTAAGTGATGAGCTAAAACAATAAGGAAACATTTTAAAAAATTCCTTTTTGTAGTTTGATAAATCATTCTTTAATGTATATGACTATATTTTATGAAAAATAGAAAATACAGTGCAAAAATTATAATGAATAAACAATTTATGAAGTGAATAAAGCTACATCTAACTTTTTTTATTCTGTACAATTTTTTCACCTGGATTTCGTCATAGATGTTATACAATTACTTACCTAAATGCGACAAGTTATGAATAATGTGAAATGTTTCCTTATTGTATTAGCTTGTTATTAAGCCATCAAATGGATTCCAGGTTTAGGATAATTGCATCCATATACATAGCTGATGTGCATATAAATGAGAAGCTTCCAAGAAGTTGACAGGTAGTCAGGGAAGTTTTAAATAAACAGTTGATTTTCATTAAAGAAAATGAGGATGAAGTTTGGTAGTAGCTAGATCTAGATCTGCATCAGGATTAGGAACAAGTAATGGTCCGTGGGCTTGATCTTCTAGAGCTGGATCTGGATCTGGTTCAGGATCAGGATTAGGGTCCGGATCTGGGTAGAATTCTTGAAATGTTACTGGATTTGGATGTCGATCTGGACACAGGATATTCGAGTAGCAGTGGATCATCTAAAGAAAATATAAAACTTTCGCAATGCAATTCAAAATAAGAGAAGCGCTGATTAGAAATTGCATTTATTTTATTTTGTTCCCACTCATTTTGTTTTTGTTTAAATTGTTATGTCCTAACAATTTTATTAAAAATATATATTGAAATTTTTCTGCATTCTTTGTGAAGGATTTTTGGACAATTAGAGTTTGGAAGTTTCAAATTTAGAATTTCGTCAAAAGTGAGAACATATATAAAGTAAAAAGAGAATCTATTTCTTAAAAATTAAATTCTAAAGTTCACAGTCAAGACCTCGAAACAATGGTAAATATCTAGAATGCTATGCTAATAAGTCAGCCTGACCAGATTTTTTTCTGCAACTTAGTCTTTAGAGTTCAACTTTACACTTTGGTTCTAAATTATTTTTTTAAATAGATCTCTGGATGCCTGAATTCGTAGTACTGACAGGTAATAAGTCTGGAAGTGACTAATCAATTGCCAAAATCTTGATTCAAAATGGTCTCAAGGTCGCCGGATTGACTAGAAATTTAAAAAAAAATAGCGAAAATGGAAAAACTGTTGAAAACAGGAGTTTTTTCCCCATTTAAATATGATCTTGCAAAGGAAGATGGCATTTTAAAGACCTTCGAGTGCACACAAAACAACTGGGTGGTGTTGAAATTCTAATAAATTGTGCTGAAATTCTTATAGTTCGTAAATAGTGCAGGAATTATTTCCTTCGAAGGAACTAGCGGTAAAAAGAGTTGACTGTTATACTCAATTAATTTCGGTTTAAAATGATTTACTCTAAGATCAATGTAATGATCCAAATCAAAATGCTGTTTCAGATATAGGCTGAAAACCTGATTCAAATCTAGATCCTGATCCTGAGCCAGATATAGAGCCTGATTCTAACCCATATCCTGATTCTCATCCTGATCCAGATCCTGATCCAAATCCTGATCCTGATTCGAAATAAAATTCATATTTAGATCCAGATTCAGATCGTGATACAGATACAGTCATCGATCGATATCCTGATCCAGGTTGAAAGCTTGATCCATCCCTAGATTGAAGTCGATCCAGATATAAACCCAGATTCAGATGTAGGATTTTTTAGTCCATCACTATTTTAACAATAAAACAAATAATGGCTCTTGATCTATTCTTTTTTTGGATGTTCTTCTTTTACGTCGAGAACCCTACACAGCTTTAAATTCAGATCCAGTCCAAGACTCTGATCCTGATCCAGACAAACATCTATATCTTAATTCATATACAGGTTCAGATGCACATATAGATACAAATGGAGGTCCTGAGCCCGATTTAGATCTAGATCCTAATTCATATGCATGTCCAGATCCTGATCCAGAGCCAGATATAAATACAAATCAAGATTCTGTTCCTGGTATAAATTCTCATTCAGATGAAAGTCCAGATCCTGATCCTGATCCAGTTTCAAATCCTATTTCTGACACAGATTCAGATCTAGATCCTTATCCAGGTCGAAATCATCAATCAAGTTATTTCAAGAACTCGACTATGAACTTTAGGAACTGCAATCCTGAACAAAAAATTATTTTGTTAAGATTCAGAAGTTCTACATCTTTAACGAATTCAAATTTTGCGAGTATAAATATTTTAGATTTTCTGCCCTGGATCTGAATATTTTGTGAAGTTCTGTTTTCAGGTCGAAAACCCTACCTAGATTCAAATCTAGGCTCAGCCCAAGACCCCAAACTTAATCCAGATTCAGGTCCAGATTCACATGTAGCTACAGATGGAGATCCAGATCCAAATTCTGATCCTGATCCTGATTCAGATCCACATCCAAATCCTGATCCTGATTCAGATACAAATATAGATTGAGATTCTTTGATTTAGGTCAAAATCCTTATTCAGATCCATATCCAGATTCAGATCTTGATATAGATATAGATCGAGATCCTGATCCAGTATGAAATCCTGATTTATATGTAGCCCGAAATATTGATCCAGATTTAAACCCAGATTCAGATCCAGAATCAAATTCAGAAACAATCCAAAACCCTGATCCTAAACCACATTAAGATCTATATCCTGATGCATATACAGGTTAAGATTCGCATAAAGATACAAATAGAGATCCTAAGCCTGATCTAGATCCAGATCCTAATTAAGATCCATGTCTAGATCCTGATCCAGAGATATACAGATTCAAATACAGATTGAGATCCTTATCCGGGCAAAAATCTTCATTCAGATTCAAGTTCGGATCCTGATTCTGATCCAGAGCAAGATGCAGATACAGATCGAGATCTTGATCATGATCCAGGTCTAAACCCTAATTCTGATTTAGATTCAGATCTAGATCCTTATTCAGGTCAAAATCATCACTTAAATTATTTTGAAAAATAAACTAGCTAGCTTTTTCTGCATATTAACCATTTTGTGCTGGACTCAACTCTAAATTTAATTCTGCAAAAAAAAGAATAATAAGAATTGGGATGGCAATTCTTACTATTCTGATTCCAAAGAGTGACGCCAAAGTTGGCCTATTTTTTGGACCTCTTTAGCGACCTGGGGAAAAATATAAAAATATTTTACAGGTATCAAGTTACTCGTAATTGAAAACCAAAATAAGCATCGCTTTTCGTTTTTCGAAAATTTAAAAAAATTGTCCCTGTTTAGGGATTGACAAGACCCCTAAGAAATAAGAAATACCACTAATCATAGACCCATTTTTCATTGTATTTTTTTCTATCAAATAAACCTTACACAAGTAAAATCACTTTATTTCTTCATTAAAAAGGAGTTGACGTGGAAAATGATTTTATAATTAGTGGTATTTCCTATATTTTCATTTTTAGGGTCTTCTCACCCCTAAGTAAGGGTAATTTTTTGAAATTTTTAAAAGCGAAAAGCGGTGCTTACTTTGGTTTTACATGACGAGTAATTTGATAACTGTAACATATTTTTATATTTTTTGCCCAGGTCTCTAGCGAGTTCCACAAAATAGGCTAAAAACAGTCTATTTTGGCGTTGCTCTTTAGAATTTGAAATATTTTCGGATAGATATAAAGAGAAATAATAAGGCAAAGAAAACGCTTTCTCATTTTGTTCATTAAAAATAAAATGCTCTTTTAAAATGTCTAGTCTAACTATAAATTTCTTGGAAGGCACTTATTCATAATTATGCACATCAGATATGTCTGCATGCATCTACCATAATTATGTCACCTCTTTGTAGGTCTAGTGATAAATTTAAACAATAAGAAAACATTTGTATTTTTTTCCTTCTTGCAGTTGGATAAATTATTCTGTAATGTTTATTACTCTATTCCAGGCAAATCATTATACATTGTGCAAAAAGTATAATAAATAAACAAAGTATGAAACAAATTAAAAGTATACCTATTTTTCCCACTATGCACATACCAACTGGTGTATTGTTATAGACGTTAGAAAATTATTTACCTAACTGCAACAAGCGATAAATAATGTCAAATGTTTTCTTATTGTTTTAGCTTCTTACTAAACCATTATATAGAGCAGAGGATAAGGATAATTGAACGAATTTACATAGCTGATGTGTATATAAATAAACCTTTCCAAGAAGTTCACAGTCAGACAGAAAAGATTAAAAGATACAGTTGAATTTAATTAAAGGAAATGAAGATGATGGTTGGAAGTTTTTTCTTAACCTTTTTGGTTCTCCTCATTTCTATGCGTATGTATTAAATTACAAATTTCATTATCAGAAACGAGAATGGGTATTCTGAGTTACGAATCTGAAATCGAACTAGTAACAGTTTCCATTTCAATTTTTAAGTATTCTTTTCTTTTGCAGAATTATGTCAGGGGGCTGGGGTTCCTGGAGCTGGGTCTGGGTTTGCATCAGGATCTGGATTTGGAACAGGATCTGAATTTAGATCAGGATCTGAATCAGGGACTGGAATAGGATTAAGTAATGATCCGTGGATTTGGATTCCTCAAGCTCTATTAGGATCAGCGTCTGGATCTAAGTAGAATTCTGGACCTGGAAGGGGATCTAGATGTCCATCTGGACAAGGAACATTCTAGTAGCAGTAGATCACGTAAAAAATCTAAAATGTATTAAATATAATTCGAAATAAAAGAAATATTAATTGAAAATTGTATTAATTTAATTTTGTTGCTATTTATATTTTTTTGTTTCAATAGTGATATCATGAAAATATATTTTAAAAATAGATATTACGACTCTGTGAAGTAATTTATTTTATGAGAAAGACTAGGAACAATTCGCGTCACTTTGAAAGATATTTATAAATTCCAGAAGTTTAGAAAAAAAATATATTTTAATACTTTGAACGTTTTATGAAGATTTGCAGGATTGTTTTATGAGAAACCTTGACAAATTATATTTATGAAACCTTAGCGCAATTAAACAAAGAAAGCTAAAAATCAAACAGCTGCTAGAAATTAGTATTATGTATTAATTCGCGTCAATTTTTTTGTCTTCTTGAATAAAAAATGGTTTTGGTTAAAGGTTCAACTTTTCTTGAAAAATACATCATTTGGGTAATTTAAAATATTTTCTAGCAGGGCTGCCTATAACAATTCTACGATACATCGTATTGCGTAGTAGACTTTGACGTTCTATGCGGATGCGCAGTACACTTATTTAGTGCATGAGGTTGCGCAGAAAATTTCAAGAGCACGTAGGGTTGCGCAGTGAAGTTGTACGATACTTGGGAGTGCGCAGTAGACGTTTACGGAACCCGCTTGTGCATAGTATAGTTTCATATGCCGCATTTTACTTTTTTATAATAATTATGACCTTCTAAAAAAGAGCTCTACAGATCTGCACTAAAAGTTTGAAAAACTTAATACTCTGGAAAAAAATCTTCGTCGAAAATCACCTTATGTCATGACATAAAATATATCAGTGAAACACCAGAAATATAAAACATGAAAAACAAAAGGCTCAAAATAACTACTAAAATAAAAAAATAACACACTGACCGGAATTTGTATCAGAGTTTTGAATTTCTTAGTTATTTTTTAATTATTTAGTTTCTTAAACATATGTTTTCATTTATATAATTTAGAAAAACACAAAGAGTGTCTTTTCAAATGCTTAGTTATGTATTTTTTGGAAAATATATTCATTTCTGAATAATTTTGTTATCCAATTAGTCCTTTTTATTTTTTAACTTATTTAATTACAAAAAACTTAATTTTAATTCAAAGGATTGCATCAAACAATTGTTTAAAATTTTTTTTTCAATTATTCGGTTACTGTTAAGGTTTTTCAATTTTTAAATAAAATCGTTTTTTATATAATGTACGTTAATATTTCTATTTCATTATTTCGTAATATTTTTTCGCATGAATGATATTATTTTTAAGAAAGAATTAAGCCTGGAGATTTTTCTATTTTTTAACTTTTACAAAAAAGGTTAATTTTTATGATATTACAAGGGCAATTTTGTTTCTTGTATTGCCCCGAAATAGACCAGAGTAAAAATTTTAAGCTAAGCAACGCTCGATATGAAAAGTCATTAAAAGAAAAAAGTTGCTTTTTGAAAACCCTGCATGATTGCCTTAACAACTTTTTAAATGTTTCATGATAAATCAAAAATTAAAATTTTGGTATCAGAAAAAAATTGTTTAAAAACTCAAAATTCTTTTTTGAGGTGAAATTATGCAAGGTATGAAAATAAATGAGTTAACAATAAATTATATGCTAAGAAAGATTAACCGTGAAAAATTAATTGAGAAAAGTTGTAATTCCAAGAAAGATCTATAAATTTCTTGTTAATAATTTTTTTATGGAACAAACGGCCCAATTTATAAATTCGACATGTCCAAATTTGATGAAAAAATTTTCCCGATGAACCAGCAATTGAAAGAAATCCTTTTGCCACCCAAAAATTTGCTTGAATTTGTTTTTTTTTTTAAATCGTTGGAACAATTTTTCAAATTTGGAATTGTTTGCCGAAAAACGAATTATTTCAGCAAACTGCATACGCAAGTTCCAATCAATCGTTCAAATATTTTTTTAACTATAATTCGGGCAATTTTGAAAAATGTGAAGCTGAGAATTTCAGGAGCATAAATTAAGCCCACTTTTTCTTTGTGGAGCTGGTTTATTTCCAAAATCATATTTTTTCGGTATTGCTGATTGGCTGCGATTTTTTTACTTGAGCGTAGCTAGTCCTTGTGTGGGTTGGATCATGGCCCAACCTGTAGTGCGCTGTTTCGGGGATAAGAAGTGCAGCCAAGGTTATGAAATTTCAGAGAAAAACTCGACTGCGAAGCACGAGAAACGTGATGAGAATGCGTTCAGTGAATCCCAAGGAGTTTTAACAAAAGAGAATTCACAATAAGCAAATTACTGTGTTCGATGCTTTGACTTCATTTTTTAAAAGTCTATGCACAAAGACCGAGCGCGTAGCGCAAGGCACATGTATTATCGAGCGCGAAGCGCGAGAAACAATTGTCGCGCGCCTTAGGCGCGCTCAAACTTGCGAGAGGAGCGAGGTGCGTGTGATTAGCATGTACGCGCTAAAAGGGAAGATTTTTAATATTATGTTTGGATCGTATGCGTTAAATTTTAACAATTTAAATGGATGTTATAATAATAAGAGCGTAATAGTTCTTCCTAATTCTTGTATAGACATTAAAGTGTTACTTTTCTCTTAAATAATAATAAAAGAAGACTTAAATGAAAGTTTTAGAATTTTCTTTAATCCTCGCGTTACACCGACACTGACGGAATGAAATCACAAAACGCGCACATCGTGCGCGGGCACAGTTGGGAACAGTGCGGAATAAGGTGTAATTTATGTGTACGCTGTGTCGGTAATCTCACAGAAAGATACAGATCCGGATCCTGATCCGGAACTAAGTTTTAATTAGGATTCCGGTCCAGATCCAGATTCTGATCTAGGTTCGAATCCTGATTCAGATGCTGATTCAGTATCCACATAGGATTCTAGGTATTGATCATTATTTGAGGGATTCGACTGTAAACTTTAGAAATAGAATTTAAAAGAAAAAATTCTCTTTATAAGATATGGAAACTGCACATTTTAAACAAGTTCAATTTTCAGCAATTTCAAACTCTAATTTGTTAAGAATACATCCCAGAGTACGCAGATGAGTATTAATTCATAGTTTTATTTAGGAAATCACAACTAATACGAAAAAAAAGATTAATGGCATGCAAGTGAAGTAAATGCAATTTGAAATAACGACTTTTCTTATTTTAAATTATATTTCATCAATTCCATATTTTCTGCACTTGAGTTAGTGCTTTTCGAAAGTTTTGTTTTCAGATCGAAAACTCTACCCTTATCCAAACCAAGACCCAGACCATAGTCCTGCTCCAGATGAAGATCGAGATCCTGATCCAGATCCTGCTCCAGACAAAGATCCAGATCCTGTTCCAGATCCTGCTTCAGACCAAGATCCAGATCCTGCTTTAGGCCAAGATCCAGATCCTGATTTAGATCCTAACCCAGATCCAGGTCCAGATTCATATACAGATACAGATGGCGACCCTGATCCAGATCCTGATGAAGATCCATGTCCAGATCCTGATCCCGGAACAGATACAGATACAAATACTGAACGAGATCCTGATCCGGGTCCAGATATGATTCAGTATCTACATCGCTTTCTGTATATTCACCATTGTTTGATGGGCTCAACTCAGAACTTAATTCTGGAAAAGAAAAAAATAATATGAATTGTGATGACAATTTATGTCATTGCGATTTCAAATTTGAAATTTTAGAATACTTACTGATAGATATAAAGAGAACCAAGAAGGTAAAGAAAAATGTGTCAACGATCGTCCTCATTTTGACCATTAGAAATAAACTGCTTCTCTTAAAATTTCCAGAATAACGATCAATTTCTTGAGAGCCGCTTTTTTCTAATTATGTACATCAGTTATGTGCATGCGACTATCATAATGATGTCCCCTATCGGATAATTTAGTGATAAGCTAAGTCAGTAAGGAAACATTTGCATGTTTCACTTGTCGCAGTTAGATAAATCATTCCATAATTTCTATAAATATATCTCCGGCTGAAAATTATCATAGTGCAACAAGTATAATAATTAAACAATGTATGAAAAAAATAAACAGCATTCATCATTTTTTCCACTGTATTAAATTTTACCATCTGGGGTATCGACACAGACGTTGGAAAATTAATTACGTACCTGCAACGAGTTATAAATAATGTCAAATGTTTCCTTATTGTTTTAGCTTGTTAAGAATCCATCCGATAAAGAACATGATTAGGATAATTGCATGCATAAAAATAGTTGACGCATATATAAATAAGCAGCTTTCAAGAATTTACATTCAGACAAGAAAGTTGAAAAGGATCAGTTTATTTTAATTGAAGAAAATGAAGACAATTGTTGGCAGTTTTTTCTTAACCTTTTTGGTTCTGCTCATTTCTATGCGTAAGTGTTAAATAAATTAAAAATCGAATTATTCGGAACTGAAATAAGGATTGCAAATTACGGATTTTAAATCCAAGTGGTAAACATTTTCATTCTAATTTTTATTTTTATTTCCCTTGCAGAATTATGTAATGGTCAGGGAGCTTGGTCTCCTGGAGCTGGATCTGGATCTGGATCAGGATCAGGATCAGGATCTGGATCGGGATCTGGATCAGGATCTGGATCAGGATCAGGATCTGGGTAGAATTCTGGATCTGGATGCGGATCAGGAACTAGATGTCAATTTGGACACAGAAGATCCGAGTAACAGTAGATCATGTGAAGAAAATATAAAATCTATGGAATGTAATTTGAAATAAGAGAAGTATTGATAGTAAATTGAATTTATTTTATATTCATGACTTCCACCATTTTTTTTAAATCGTGATGTCCTTTAAGTAATTAGAATTTAGATGTTCTAAAATTTAAATTTGGTTTATAGTTCGAAATACATACCCGAGTCAAAATATAGACCCTACTTTGAAGTTTTTCAAGTTAATATTTGTAGGCGCTAAGTCAAAATAGGGGCTTAGTTTTTGCATCTAATTTAACGCTCCACATTCTACCTTTCTGTACAAAATAAAATTATTTGAAGAAACATTAATATTAAAGGAAGGAAGATACAAAATAATTTTGGTTTTCTCATTCGGCAATAAATTATTAGTTCTTTTTTCCTTATAATTTTTTCGTCAGAATCTTTGCAAATGGAACGAAGGTTTATAATTCTAACCACGAACCTGGGAGAATCGGGAAGTAATCGGGAAAAACTTTGACCGGGAGAAAATCGGGAGAAATTTTGACCGGGAGAAAATCGGGAGAAACATGCACCGGGAGAAAACCGGGAAAAAGACGGAAGAGAAACATTGCACTAGGAGCATTCCCGTATTTCATAATTTGTATGAATTGTAATTTTTAAAAATTCTCAATTAGAAAACATATAATTTTTAGAGTGTTTAGAATAATTAAAATGTATACTACTTGATATAATACTAATAAATAATATATTTATCATCTTTAAAATTACTATAATTTGCATTCCAATTTTAAATTTCACAATATTGAAATTTCAAATTTAAATAATGATTATTCAAAATTACAAGACTATTTTGCTATTCAATATTCCAATACTTCATATTCAAGGCTTTGATAGTCAGTTTTGAATTTAATAATTGTAGATGTTAATATAGAAAGCAATTTCGAATTGCAAAGCTTAAAATTGCACAATTAAAAAAATGGAATCATATTACAGCAATCTTGTTATTTATTATTACTTTAATTATGAATGTAATATCTGAAAATTTTCGGATTTATAGTTTCAGAATTAAACTAATAAATCATTTTAAATCGAAAAATGCTTTATTGGAAAATTTCAAGAGTTAATAATAGTTCTATAGAAATACATGACACTATAAAATTAAAAATATGGTTTAAAATTAAAAAAATACAAAAGGTAAACTACGTAACTGAAATTGAGACAGCAATATATGAATAATGTTGGTAATTTTCAATGGTTAAAATAATTTTCGAGTTTTGAATTTACATGTTGAATGCTTAATTAAAAAAATTTCCCTTTGATGAGTTTTAGTTTTACAACCTATATTGAATTGGTTGATTTTGGAAAAATTTAATTCGCAAGTGAAAAATTATTAGTTTTTTACTAATTTAAATTTACTACAAATAAATGAAATTTTAAATAGTTTGATTTAAAAAAAGTTTCAATATCACAATTTTTTGTGACTATTTGGATCAGTATTGGAATTACGAATCGGATCTAGATTATAATTACAATGTCCTAAAAATATTGATAGAACTAGAAATTAGAGTTTTTATACATAATTATTGTTGGTGCTAATGGAGTTTTCGAGAAAATATAACAATTTTATTAAGAATTCTGGGAAAGTTTGTAGAATTTTGTATTTTATAACATTTATTTTCCGAGAATATTCAAAAAGATTAAAAAATATGACAAAACATTTATAGTATTTTTAAAAAGGAATCTGGAAGACTTTAAGGCAATTTGTTTTAAAATGTAGAATTTTCTGAAAATCTTAGTAAGCATTTGAATCAATTTTTAAGAAATTTAGAATATTAAGATTTCGGTGAAAATACAGAATACATTTAAAAATATTTTCAAACGATAAAAAAGATTTCAAAATATGTTGAAAATAAATCCGAAATATTTTAGGACAATTTTAGGAATAATTTTTATAGTCAGTTTGAAAGTTATTTCGGAATTTTAAAAGGTTTTAAAAGACTAAAAATGTTTTAAAACTTTGAAAGATTTTCGAAAATGCAAAAGACATTTATAAATTTGTCACAACTGTCAAAAACTTCTAAATATCATTAAAACTGACTCGTATATTTCCTATCATTTTGCTAAATCTTGAAATATAAACAAATTGTTCCAAAATTTCCAGATACGTTTTCAACAAATCTAAAATCTGGAACAATTGTTTTTGACTTTTTTCAAAAAACCGAGAAAAATTAGATTTGAAAACTCTTACTACAACTTTCGTTCGGAATTCTATATTATTGGTTTGAAATTCACCGACTTTTTTAAGGAGTAATATTTTGTTTATTTAAGATTATTTGCTTTTTTGTTAAAGATTTATTATTTGAGTTTAAAATTCATGTATTTTGTTGAATATAACCCATTTAATTGAAATTTTTATTTGATCTATCTGAAATTTTCCAAACTTTTAATAAATTTTCTCAAGAATCTTAAAATAGTTTAATAATAAATCATAATAATAGATGCTTGATAAATAAATAGTTATTAGCAATTTGTATCCTGTATCAAAAATTATTTGTCCCCTCAAAAAGTAATTTTAATAGAAAACTAGAAACTAGAAAAAAATGTTAAAGTGCCCATTGATTCAATTATTATTTAAAGTTTATGAATTCCTATTTCTTTTGAAACTAATTTTAATGAAAAAATGAATGAAAATAAAAAATAAGAAAATAAATCACATGTTAATTTTGATCATATTCCTGGCTGCAGTTTTCCTCTCATTCATTCAGACTTTCTAAAATCGAAATATTAAAAAAACTTGAACTATTACACAAAATAATTGATTTTTAAAATAACAATTATTATTACTTGAATTAACAAATTCCTTAGAAGGGAAATACATTTTGTAATTTTAACTTAAAGAATTTTAAGTTCAATAATTGTATTTTAAATTTAATTGGGTTTAGATTAAAATATCGAAACTGTTACAATTTCAAAAAATTAAAAATCAAATATTTTTAGATCAGAATGATGAAATTTGGATGATTCTAAATTTGAATAAATTAGAATCCTATTTTCACTAATACAAAGCGTTCAAAATTGAATTATAATCCATTAAAATTTAATTATTAAAAGAAACTTGTAAACTAAAAATAAATTTTAAATAGGAAATTATTTATTTTTTATGTTTACCTCTTTACTAAAAATTATTGTTCATTCTTGAAATCGTCCAATCAATTAGTTTTCAATTTAGTGACTTATTCTTTAAATTTTTGAATGAATAAAGACAATTTTTAAATATTAAATTCAAAACGCAAAATTCAAGACAAGATCGCTAAGTTCTTCAATGCCTAGTACCAAAATCTTCTTATTTTTCAAAATTTAATTTGTAAAACTACTGTCCCAATTTGGCATTATTTTAAATTTCTTCATTTTCATAATATTTATTTTTATTCATAAATTAAAATATTTTTTTATCAAAATTCCTTCAAACTGAAAATTGTTCAATTATCAGGTCTGTCGATTTTATATTTTGCTATTTCGCGGAATTTAAAAACCCGAAAATGCAGTACCTTCAAAATTAAAACCAAACAATTTAAAATATTTAAATCTAAACTTATAAAATTTGAAAATAAATAAAATTTAGATCAAACAGTTTACAATGTTTAAATGTAAAATAATTAAATTTAATATTGACTTTATAGGTAATCGACATGAAATTTAATAATTATGAAGAATTCAAGAGACGTCTCAAAAATCAGGAAAAGTATCATTCTCACACGGAGAAAAATCAAGACATTAAAATTTATATGTTTTATAATCAAATACGTAATAATATAATAAAAATATAATAAAAACTCGAGATATAAAAATATCCAGATAATAAGCTTTAATATCTAGATCATTTTCCTATATTAAAAAATTCAAATATCTTAAGACTTATTATGTATTTTTTTCCATCCAATACTTTAAAATCCAGATAGAAATACAGATCAAGGTCCTAATGAAAATGCAAATCCTAATTTAGATCCAGGTCCAGATCTAGATCCTAATACTTATTTAGAGCCAGATCCACATGCAAATGCAGATCGAAATCCTGATTCATGTCTATATCCAGGTGGTGATCTAGATATAGATATAGATACACATAAAGATCAAGATCTAGATTCAGATCCAGTTCCAAATCATGATTTAGATTCTAATTCAGCATCAACGTAACCTTCTGAGTATTCAGAATTATTTGAAGGACTCGACTCTGAACTCCAGAAATTTAATTTCTAAGAAAGAAATTATTTTCGGATGCTCTCTTTCCAGAGCAAGAACTCTATCTAGATCCTGATCCAGATCCAGGTCCAGATTCACATGCAGATAATGATTAAGATTCTGATGCACATCCAGATCCTAATTCAAATCCATGTTCAGATCGTGATCTAGATCCACAAAAATCTGGAAAAACAAATGGAGTTCCTGATTCACTTTCAAACCCTGATTCAGATCCAGATCTAGATGTTGCTTATATATATATATATATATATATCTACATTCCGTATGTCCTTTTCTGTATATCCACCATTTTTGTTGGACTTGGAACATAATTCTGTCAAAAATTGGAACTTGGAAGGCATATCAGTTATGCATGCATGCAGCTTTCCTATTTATGCTGTTTATTCGATAATTCAGTGATAAGCTAAAACAACAAGAAAATATTTTTTATTATTTTCGCGTGAATCTGGACCTAGATCTGGATCTGGATCAGGATCTGCATTATCTCTATTTGCATGTGAATCTGGACCTGAATTTGGATCAGCATCATGGTTTGGATATGTATTATGATCTGAATCAAATGTATCTGTTTATGAATCTGAACCTGGATCTGGATTAGGATCTGGATGATCTGTATCTGTATGTCAGTCTGGATTAGGACCTGGATGTGAATTAGGTTCTGGATCATGTGTATCTATATGTGAATCTGGACCTGGACCTGGAGCTTGATCTGAATTTGTTTTAGGATCTGGATCATCTGTATCTGTATGTGAATTCGGACCTGAATCTGGATCAGGATGAGGATATGGATCTCTATCAGGATCTGGATCATTTTTTATCTGTATGTGAATTTGGACCTGAATCTGGATCAGGATCAGCATCTGGATCTGTATCAGGATCTGGATCATCTATATATGTATGTGAATTTAGACCTGAATCTTGATCAGGATCAGGATAAGTATCAGGATCTGGTCCATCTTTATCTTGTAGAAATATAGACCTGAATCTGAATCTTTATCAGGATCTGGATTATCTGTATCTGTATGTGATTCTGGACCTTGCGAGTGTGTATCATCAGGTGGCTCCCTCATTTATTGAAACCAAGGGGTGCCAGTATTGCAGAGCTAAACTTACAGGATAGATTTTGATTCGATACTTTTACATTTCTCTTTAACAAACGAGGCAGAAGGAAAAGAAAAAAAATGTTGTTATCGAACGATAATATTTTAAAGAATAAATTAGGCGAACGACAAAACGTTTAAAATATTATAATTCATATAGGAAAACTGTGTTGATATAAAGAGATATTTCGAGTCCCAAGCGTGTATAAAATTACCAATTTTTCTGACGTTTCGTTAACATTGCAGTTCACTTCTTTAGGGCTAACTTGAAACTGTGGTATCGGGTTATGTTATTCTTATGTATACTATCTACGATCTTTATTTGTCATGAAGACAAGTCTGTATACAAGGGAGTTGATGACCGATTGTTTTTAAAATGGGCAGTGGTAGGAGAAGACATGTAGGCATCTGTTTCTATAGGTGGGTTGTCTGTCAACTCCATGCCTTAATGTGTTATCAGATCTTTTTTAAACTAGCACGCACAAGAAAGGCAATTTTCCGTTTTGTTTAATTTCCATAGTTAACTGAACATCAGGATGTTATTGATTGATGAAATCGAAAAACTTATTAAGTTTATCTAGTCCATGTCGCTAGATGACAAAAGTGTCATCAGCGTAACGGAACGAAAATTACGGTGTAAGCTTGGATTGGTTAAAGATTTTAGTTTCTAGATGTTTCATGAAGATGTTGACTATTACAGGTGAGATTAGGGACCCAATTAATGCTGCTGACACAATTTAGTTATGTGGTAAGGAACCGTGCTAGGTTGTAAGTTGGTGAGTTTATTGCGCTGACGATTGGTCTAAGTGAAATGTTCTTTTTGTGGATTTTTGGGAGCCCGTAAAGTTTTGGAGAAATAAATTGGTAGGTATTAATTTAGATATTGTTTTACAGTCAGGTTTGTGGTCTTTTAGACGGGTTTTTGTTTTACTGACTATTGTTTTTGTGTGGTCCTTTTTGAATTTTTTGTATGCATCGTCAATTAGAAGGTCCAACATTTGTTGTTATAGTCTTCTCTATTCATTATTACTGTTGTGTTTCCTTCGTCTGCAGGTAATATTATGATGTCTTTATACCGATTAAGTTGGCCGTTCGGTGTCCTGTGTTATGCGCTTTTTCGGGTGGATGGGTATATTGTGGATTCCAAATTACTGATGATTTCTTCTTTTAGGATTTTGGAAGGAGTTACTGCAAAATTATGTCCTCTAGATAAGGGGGAAATCGTTTTATTGCTGAGAGGATGGTCAGAGATGTTTTTTACTTGTATCAGTTAGTGATGTTTGCCTTAGTAGAAGTAATTTGTGAATTTTTCTTTGTTTGTGGAAAGATCTTTAAACCGTTAGGATTAGTCAAAGTCTATGCCGTCCAATGTAGAACAAATGTCTAAGCTGAGGGTGTTTGTCAGAAAAACGTAAAGTTTTATTAGTTTTTTAGAGGTTGTTTACAAGACAACTTTGGCATGTTGTATTCTTTATTTCAAGAAAAGAAGACTTGTATGATGTAAAATTGGTTCGAATTTAGATGTTCCAAAAATTTTTTCAAATGTGAGAATTTCGGGATGTTTTTGTTGTTCCTGCATCGTTTCAAAAAAGATAAGGATGTTATTAGCTTACTTTGAGATATCCTGAGCTTGCTAACACTATCGACCTATATACCTTAAATTCGAGATTTCACGTTTTCCTTCATTTTTTAAATTAAATTTTGCCTTTGAAAAAAATCCGTCCCCTTCGCTTATCTGGGAATGAAACACGGGTCTTTCAAATGCCGGTCGTATTCTCTACCCACTAAACTACGAGAGAGATCGAAAAAGGAATTTTTTTTACAGATCTTAAAAAGATTCTAAATACGACATTTAAAACTACATTAAAAAAACCTCAAAATTTTTTAGGGAAGAAATTACATTTTCCAAATATTAGAAAAACAATAAATTTTTCATCTTTGAATTTTCAAGAGAAAACCTTGCCATTTGGCATGTCTGTGAAAAACATTCTTTTTTCGATTTCTCCAGTAGCTTAGTGGGTAGAGCACCCGGCCGGCCATCGAAAGACCTAGGTTCTAATCCCAATGGAGCGAAGAAGAGGGATCTTTTTTCACATATAAAATTTAATTTTAAATATGATTCAAAAATTTAAAACCTTTATATTAAAATCATTTTTAATTTTAAGTGATAAAAGGAGAATTTGAAATTAAAAGCTACATTTAATTTTTAAAGACAAATCCTCTTAAATTGTGGAAGTTTAAATTTCGATTAGATTAAATAACATAATAAAAATTTAACATTATAATTTTCTTTCAAATTTCAATTATTATAAGTAAATATAACTCTTTTCACATTGTTCACTAGACTTTTAAAAATGCTCGATTACAATTTTAGTTGCATGTTTAAAACTTATAAAAGGAAAAAATTAAAAACGCAGCGTTCAATGTGAAAATTCAAAAGTTTGAAACTGTACAAATTTAAAATTAAAGGAATTATTTAGATATTGAGGTATCATGTTTTGATAATTCTATTTTGATATGTTTTAATTTTAAAGAACATAATTTTTTACTGGTCAATTTCTAGCATTGATCTATATCTAGATTCACATCTGAATTCTGATTTAGACCTATCTAGATTTAGGTTCTGATGTAAGGTTAAATTCAAATCCAGCTCCTGATTATGACCTAGATAGGGATACAGCTTTAGATTCTAACAAGATATCCAAATACTGATTCAGATCCGGGTCCACATCCAGCTCATGATTCAGATCTAGATAGGGATACAGCTCTAGATTCTAATCCCGGTATACAAATTCTGATGTAGATCCAGGTATTCATCAATATCATGTTCCTCATGCAAAGACCACCGTCTATTTCGATCAGATGCGAGCCACAAATATTCCATGTCGGCCTCGTGTTTGGGCAGGGGGGAGGGGGCATTTAAAAATTTATTATAGAAGGAAAAGGAATTTGTATCGAAAATGGACTCTGTAATGAGAATGCCTCCAAGAATTCTAACTCTCTTGTACGAGAGGAGCCATATCGGCAAAACAGGAGAGGCTAAATAGAACCTAAATTTCATGGAACTATGCCTCACAACGTCATTAAAAAAAAAACTTCTGTGGGTAGCCTACAAACCAAGCACCAATAAGCCTAGGAACCAACATCAAGGTTGACAAGGGGATCTGAGGAGAACACATCCCCAAAGAAGTTCAAAACGCGGGATAAGAGAGAATAGACAGAGACCTAGAGAAGGGTGAAAGAGAAGAAGAAGCTGCCAAGCACCAACGTAAAGACACAGGACGAAAAGGAGACGAAAAAAGATGCACGTTCCAGAGAAAGACCTTAGTCGATTAAAGAGGCCAAGGAAGAGAAGAATTCATACGAAACTCATCGCTCTCAAGCCAGCTCTTGGAGAAACAACGTTGACGTTCGGAGCAAAGTCCAAGCGAGAGTCGAATCTGATGACCACGGCTCTTAGAGATGACAATGGCGATGACAATGGTGTTCTTTGTTCGTCCCGAGAGCCAAACTTGTGATCTTCGGCCTCTTGTAATCTGCTGAAGTCGTAGTGATTGAGGAAGCTCTGAAGGTAGTCTTAGTGAAGCATTAGGTTTGTCTCCTAGGACTATTCTAACAAAAAGGACCAATAGAGGATGTGTGCTAATCTTCGTTGAGCAGTCTGCAGGTTCATAAGGCTGCGGAGTGCCAGAAAAATTGTCAAGCTCTTGATCCAGAGTCACATACAGAGATAAATACAGATCGAAATCCTAATCTGATGCTAGATTCATATACTGATCCAGGTCAACATCCTGATTCAGATCCATGTTCAGATTCTCATCCTGAACGAGAAGCAGGTCCGGAATCAGATACAGATCTAGAACTAGGTAAAGATACAGATAGCGATCCTGATCCAGGTCCAAATCCTAAGGCATATGCAGATCCAGATTTAGATACTGGTCCAAAGCCAGATTCAGAACCCGATTCAAAGCCAGATTCAGATAAAGATTAAGATCCTGATCCATATTCAGGTCTACATGTAGATCCTGATATAGATCCAAATATACATACAGATAAAGATGAAGGTCGTGATCGAGATCCAAATCCTTATTCAGATCCAGATCAAAAGTTAGCATGTATGTAGATAAACATTCCTAATTTTATGATGGAGTCTACTCGAAACTTAATTCTTCAAAAGAAAAGAATTCATTTAATAAATTACGAGTGACTAATGATTTTCGACCCTGTCGATCTGGTCGGATACGTAACAGAAGACCTATTTCATTTCTCAATGATTTAATGTTTAATTTTGTTAATATTAATGAATAGATGTAAATAGGACCAAAAAGGTAAAGAAAAATTTGCAGAGAACGTCCTCATTTTCTTCAATTAAGTTTAATTGATTCTGTTAAAATTTCCTGTCTGACTAGTTTCTCCTTGACTTTTTTGGTTCTTCTTATTTCTATGCGTAAGTATTAAATAAATTCAAAATTGAATTACTAGAAACTGAGATGACTATTTCAAATTACGAATTTTAAATCGAAGTAGTAACAATTTTCAATCCAATTAGTATTATTATTTTCTTTTACAGAATTGTGTAATGGTCAGGGGGCTTGGTCTCCATGAGCTGGATCTGGATCAGGATCAGGTTCTGGAATTGAATCTGGATCATGTGCAGGGTCTGGATCTGGGTAGATTTTGGACCCAGATGTGGATCTGGATGTTAATCTGAATACAGCAAATCGGAGAAGACGTAGATCATATGAAAAGAAAGATAACATTTATGGAATGTAATTGAAAATGAGAGAAGTATTATTTGGAAATCGCATTTCTTTTATTTGCATGCCTTTGATCTTTTTTTAATGATTTTAATATACTAAAAATATGTTACGCGATGTACGTCAATGTAGGCTCTGATTTTTGTGCTTCAACCCTTAACGTCTAAAATCAACCCTTCTCTACCACGTATGGTATATGACTTTGTCAAAAAATAATGTTTTTGAGAATTTTCTAGTGTTAATGTAGTCTCTGATTTTTGGGCTCCTCGAAAATATCCACTCGATTTTTGGGCTTCAACCCTTAACTCATAAAATCAACCCTTCTCTACCACGTATATATGACTTTGTCAAAAACTAATATTTTTGGGAATTTTCTAGTGTCAATGTGGTCTCTGATTTTTGGGCTC
>NC_046661.1:85250257-85254149 GCF_010883055.1 Belonocnema kinseyi | reverse complement strand
AGGATAAGATTGTAAAAAATATATAGATGTAAACGGAAAGATTGTAAGGAATGGAAGTCATGTAAACCCTTAGGGGACACATTATGAATAAAGAAGAAGTGTTCTATTTCTGATTCAATGAACTGAGTCATGGCAGTTAAGACAAAATTGCTGGAACTGACATAATTAAATAATAAAATATTTTTGAAATTAGAACAAATTTTCCCAAAGTGCTATAAAATCATAGAAAATTAAAAAAGAAAATTGTTATAATTGTTAACACATCTTTTCAGGAATTTATTTCAGTTTATGTTTTTTAAAATATTTTTTTGAAAGCTTGTGAAACTCATAAGAACACCAACAAGTTCTGTTTGTTCACTTTAAGGCTTTTAAAATGTCATCTTATTTTGTAAGATCACATATAATCACGAAAAAAGGAGTTTTAATAGGTTTTTCCATTTTCTTAATTTTTTAAAAAGTCTTTAATTAATACGATGACTTTGGCACCATTTTTGATCAAAATTTTGGAAATTGATTGGCCACTTCTAAAACTTGCATCTGTCGCTATTGCAACTATAAAGACTAACTTATAATAAAATTGCTGATCAGGCTGATTTATCAGCACATTATATATAAATCTTTTGGGTAATTTTGCTAAAAAAATAAGAATCATGGGAACATCTTTCAAAAAAATTTTGAAATAACTTTTTTAATCATTCTAAAGTTTCATTTAAAAGAAGAAAATCATTATTTCTGTTATTTAAATTATATTCGAAAAAAATTTTGTTTCAATAATACAATGAAATGTATCAAAATTCTTCGTGTCATAATCCCCAAGATTAAGGTAAAATGTTAATTTGTAAAAAATATCACCAAAAAACGTCTTTAATTGTTTTTGACAATTTTAAATGACGGCAAATAATAATGAGCGTTTTTCAAAGTTCTTGGGCTCATTCCAATCTTACGTAGATCATTATTGTATTTTTCCAAATTCAGAAGTATACTTTCGTCTGTTTATCTTTTCCGATGCTTGAGTTGATGCTCAAAAATCTAATTTTAAAAATTTTAAATTAAGTTTTTGACGAATAAAACAAAAACTACGCTTCCTATCAAGAAATAATTCTGAAAAAATTTGTAGATCTTTTTTGATATCATAATTTTTGGTTATTTATATTTTTTGTATCTTGCATAGTTTCATCACAAAATAAAATTTTTGATTTTTCATTATATTTAGTTTCACCGAAATTTGAATTTTTGAATTATCAAAAAAATGCAAAAAGTTTTTATAATATTCTTGTATAGTTTCTAAAAAGCATCGTTTTTCTCTTCTTGGCTTTTTCATGTCGGGCGTTGATAGGTTAAGATTTTTCATTTTTGATTGACTTTTAAAATTTTGTAAATGCTGATAATTTTATAATAACCCTATGCAACGTGCGTTTTCTTAGAGCTGTAATTAATAATTTTATAATTGTAAATAAAAATTCTGATAATTTTCTTATCGAAAAAAAGTCACAAGGATAAATTGTTCGGCTTTCTGAGCATTACGAATAGCCGAATATAAAATTTTTAATCTTGAAAAAATGGTTTCAAAAGTTTCGAAAATGCTCAAACTTCTTGAATTTCTATACATGTTGTCGAGGCCGATTTTTGAGAAAGGTCTCCAGTTTTTTATAAACAAACAAATATTTGTGGGAAAAATGACAATTTTTTTAGTGCAGTCCTTTCGCTTATAGCAAATGGAGTCAAAAATTTCACAATTAGCTCAATTTGATAGTGCAGAATTACTAGAAGATTATCTAATAGTGAGCATCCAACAAAAAAAATGGCTAATAAAGAAATTATTTGTTAAAATTTGATTTTCGCGAATTTTACTTATTTTTAATATTTATTCTCCTCATTTTGTAAGTCATTCGTCGGATAAAGTTACTATGAAGAAAAACGCTCGTGTTTGAATAATAATTATTAATAATATAAACAAATTTTATAACAAATAAAAAAACCGGAAAAAATAATCTCATAACTTTACTATGATGAAGACATTTTATATTAGAATAATTGTTAACCATAGTATGAAGAAGTTATGTTAACAAATGTATATTTTGGGTTTTCTTTAGAAAAAAATTCTTTTTTTTTCATTCAGTACTTACAGTTGGCCAACACATAGAGATACGTTTAAAAACTGTGGTGTCATATTTCTGAGAATTCTAATACTTTCATAATCATAAATGACGAGAATGTAAAAAAAACGAATTTCTAACAAAATACTTATATTTTCAACTAGAAATACAAATTTCTAAATAAAATGGTTCCTTTTTTAACTAAACAAGTGATTTTCTTAACGAAGTTTTTTAACGTTTAACATAGTAGTAGCATTTTTATTATAAGAGATAAATTCTTAAAGAAACATATCATAGTTGATATTAAAAGTAAAAAAATTTAAATTTCTAATCAAAACTATTTTTAAAAGCCCAAAAAAGATAGATTTGAAACCAAAAAGTGAATATCCAACCAAGAAAAAATTTTTAGATAAGAAAGAAACAAAATTGTTGCCGTATTATGATTTCCAGGAAAAAAGCATTTTTAATCAAAAATAAATATTTCAATTAACTAATTAGTTAAAAAAATTTTTTATTGAAATTATTCTTGACGATTTTGAAAATATTTTTAAATCTTTCTAAGTATTTTCAAAATAAAGTAATAACTGCAATATTCCCAGCAGTGTTGAAAACAATTTGTTACCTTCAAACCTCTCATAATCTATAGAAAACTTCACGAAATTCATTTCGACATCTTTAAAAATTTACAATGTGTTTTAAGTTTTCTAAAGTGGTTTAAACTTAGTAAAATTCTTATGTGGCAATTTTAGAAAAGCTTTTGATATATTTTCAATCTCAATTCTCAATCTCAATCCTGATTTAGATCCAACTATGGATTCAGATCCATTTCCAGATCCTGATCCAGGTCTATGTTTCATTACTGATTCAGATGCTGATTTAGTATTTACATCGGCTTCTTGATATTTACGATTATTTTGAGAAATAAAATGCGAACTTTAAAAATTAATTTCTAAGAAAAAAATTCTGTTTCGAAATTATGGATGTTCTAAGGTCCCTTTTCACAGGTCTATCAAGCTAGCACCTCCACGAACGAAATTCCCAAATTTCTTCATGTCAGAATTTTGGGCTTTTTTTGGGCTTTTTTGGGCCGTATTGCCGATTTTTGGGCTCCGCTACTTTTTGTGAAAATTCAAATTTTTAGTGGAGGTGCTGACTTGAATCAAGCAAGCACCTTCACTATATAAAAATTGTAAGAAAAAAAATCAAACACTTCAGAATTTTGGGCTTTTTTTGGGCTCTTAAACGCACCAACAACCAATTTCCAAAAATCACCCCTACAAAATATAAAACCACCCCCTATGTAAAAAATAAAATTCGGAAAAACAAAGAACACCAGAATTTTGGGCTTATTTTGGGCTCTAAAATGCCTGAAAAAAGATTTAAAAACTACCCCAATTTTCAAAAAACCACCCCTTGCAAAAAATAAAAGTTGCGAAATTCAAAATGCAATAGATTTTTAGCTTATTTTAGAGTCTCAAATGCACTTAACCTTATATTAGAAAAACCACCCCTGTGTAAAAAAACGTCAACCTAATAATAAAAACTTAAACCTTGGTGTTGGCATTTTTGAACAGCCCAAAAATCAGAGACTCCATTTGAACTGTAAAATTCGAAAAATATCAAAGACTATAGTAACACTATAATATTCCGAAAAAGATTGGTTTGCACAAAATTATGTTTGATTGTTAAAAAGGGACTTTTTTTAACGCAAGTGTTGGGGACCGAAAATCTGAGTACGTATTTTTAAGAAGCCCAATAATCATAAACTCTACTGAGACTGGAAAATTCTCAAAAAT
>NC_046661.1:85202486-85250157 GCF_010883055.1 Belonocnema kinseyi | reverse complement strand
ATTCCCCCCTCTACTAACTTCATTATTATTTGTGCACTCTAATCCTATTTTTATTTCTCCTATCATTTTTTCCATCTCCTCGTCCACATTTCCCTCTCCCATCTTAGACATCTTACAAATGTCTAAAATGAACTTCAATATTTACTTTTATAAAAAGAAACCAATTGATTATCCTTTCGCAAATTGTTTACAACCAACACTCTTTCTTTTCTATCACTAATTAGATGAGTTCCCACAAGAATGGGTGAAAGATCTAATTTATAGTGTTACGAACGAGCGTCAGTTTTCATCAATGAATCGATAATCAACGAAATGGGCCACAACTCTCTTAGTGTCCCCAAGATCCCAATCCCCATAGAGTGGTAAAGTTAGTACCCTTAAATTCCCATTAAATGGGCAAAAGAAAGATGGGCAAATTGGTACTCTTAACTTCACTCTATGGTATTGTGTCCCGACACATCACAAAATTGTGGGAGGCACTAAAAGTTTATTTTTGTAAAGATTTTCCAAACACTGAAAATTTCATAAAATTTTAAATATTCAATTCAATATTAAAAGGAAAGGATGTCGGATCTGTCGGAATTCCGATAATTCCAAGAGTCGAAGGCAGTTCACCTCGCCCCTAGTAGTGCTTTGCGTCGAATTTGCCGGTCATCCAGGGCCGTCTTAATTTTCTATGTCTACTGCTTTATAATTGTTTTCATGAATATTAAATTAATTTGATATAATGAATCGTTTCAACAGACGGACAGGAACGTTGAAAAGAAACCGTTCATTTTAATCGAAGAAAATCAAGAAAATATTTGGCAATTTTTTCTTAACCTTTTTGATTCTCCTTGTTAATATGCGTCGGTATTGAATAAATTCAAAATTTAATTATTTTAAATTATGATGGGCGTTCCGAATTACGAATTTGCAATCCAAGTTGTGTCAATTTTCATTCCAATTCGTATTACGCTTTCTCTTGTGAAATTATGTAACGGTCAGGCAGATTGCTCTCCTGGAGCTGGATCTGGATCTGGATCAGGAATAGGATCAGGATCAGGATCAGGATTAGTGTCACGATCTGGATCAGGATCAGGATTAGGATCAGGTTCTGGATATGGATAGAATTCTTGACCTGCATGTAGATCTGGAACTGGATGTGAATCTGGAGACCGAGGATCTGACTAGCAGTATATTATGTGAAGAAAATATAAAATTCATGGGATATATTTCAAAATAAGAGACGTATTGATTGAAAATTGTATTTATTTTATTTTCATGACGCTCCTCCTTTTTTTTGTTCGAATCGTGATATCACAAAAATATTATTAAAAACATATCTGAATATTTTTCTGCATACTATGTGATGCAAGTTCAGTATTGCAATCACTATTGCTTATTATCATTATGCAATAAATTATGTTATTGCACCTTCTGTTGTACCTTATTTTTACGCAGTCGGTGACTCAAAGAGTTGTGTCAGAGAAAGAGCATATGCGGACAATAATATAAAGAAAAACCTCAAATTTGGAGGTTAGAATAATACGTGCTTTGAAAATAGAACACTAAAAAGTGTACATTTTATCAAAAGAATGTAAAATTTTTAGGTCACGTAATAGGGCAGGTGGGATTCAGACAGCTGATGATAGAAATAAATCAATTATGGAAATGCCGAGTCCTAAAAGTAAAAATGATAAAAAAAGAATTCTGGCAATGGTAACATTTGTGGGTAAATATATTCCAAAATTATCAACAATAACTGTTAATATGAGAAACCCAACCAAAAATGCTGTCATTTGAGAATAGACAGAAACTCATGAACAGGAATTTAAGAATCTCAAGATTACGCTAAGAAATAGACCAGTACTTCAGCAAAATAATCCAGGCTCCAGTGACTTATGCGTCAAAATCTTTCACGGAATTTCAGCAAAGATATAAATGGTTTGTAAGTTCTTTTGGTAAAATTAGCAGTTGAACTAACACTAAGTCAACTCTATTGTAAATAAACCGGAAGCAACAAGAAATCTGCAATTAATAATTTGGGAACGTCGAACGAGGCGATAAAGTCCTAGTACATCCATAGAGTTACATCCACGAAAATCATTTTGCAGAGCTACATCTACGGAAATCATCCTGCCGAGCAGCAGCGACAATAGAAATAATCCACTTATAGGGATGGGCAATTCGTGATCGATTCTTCAAAGATCGATCTTTTGCACTTAAAAGATCGATCTGTTGAATCGATTCATTGCGAGTCAATTTTGTATTGGATCGATTCTTCACCCTCAGAATCAAAAAACAATTATTTTATTCTTATTAGTCTCTCTGTCCTATACTTTCATGACCGCAGCGAACATTTTTTATCTTTATCGCTCTTTCCTATAATTGTTTCTTTTGTGCCTAAGGCCGCACCTCAATCTATGCGCAAGGGCTACTTGCGCTCAATGAGTTTATTACCAAAGTTTCGAACTGGAATAGACCTCTTTTTCTATAATTTATTATTAGAAATGAAGGCCCAAAACTTTTCATGGCATCAGAGTTGCATGTGTCGGGAGCCGTCTGATTAGTTGATCTTTTTTTGACCTGCGTGTGGCGACACCATAGTTTGTTGGATCATGACAGGCTAGTATATTTTAGTAGACAGAAGAAAGAATAAGGTAAATAAAACTGTATTTATGTATTATGTATTTGTTACTATAAAATACGTTAACATTATGTAATATTTTTATGTGCAATGATAAATAACAAATCCACTTAGCAGCACACATTGAATATTTAGGGAAAAGACATTTATTCTTCATTGTACCTGACAACTTCCCTCTACCTGAAGAAGGAATAATTGGACTGCCTTTTTTAAATATAACAAGTACTATTTAACAGATAAATGGAACGTTATGAGTGTTATATCCCGACAGAAGAAATACATAAAAATATGTGAATAGAAAATTACGAAAATATCCCGGATGGACTATACAGATGCAAAAATAATGAAATCAAAATACCTTATTTTAATTATAAAATTGAACCAGTAAGACTACCTGAGAAAATATCTTTTGATATTGTCACTAACATAAAATTGGGCGACGTAATTCAGTCTAAAAATGGAGGAGTACTTTTCAACCCCGAGAGAATTATGAAATTAAGAGAAAATACACGCCAAGATCACGTCGAAGATTCCATTCGAGAATCAATTTGGAAAACTGTAACCAACTACAACACAGTTTTTACATTAGAAGGATGCCCCTTACTATACACAACCCTCACTAAACACACAATAGCAACCTATTATCCCAAGATAAAAGAAGATACTGATAAGGATGCATAACCATTACCTTTCATCGATGACATTCTGCATCACCTAGGAAAATCAAAATTGTTCTCAGCCTTCGACCTGAGTTCAGGTTTTCACTAAATAACGATAACTAAAGAATCTAAAAAAACACACCCTTCTCGAGAGCTCAAGGCCACTTTGAATTCAACAGAATACCATTTGGCCTAAAAAATGTACTAGCCATATTTCAACGCATGATGTACAGTGCATTTCAAGGACTCGTAGGGAAACAATGCTTCGCCTATATGTACTATTAATTCGTCTTTGGCGACACCATAAAAGGACATAATAAAAACCTTATCGACATGTTTCAAAGATTAAAAAGAATTAGGATCAAAGTTATAACCAGACAAGTGTGAGTATTTAACACCAAAACTTGAGTACTTAGGACACCTAATTACTAAAGACGGTGTAAAACCTAATCCCCGGCGAAAATTGAAGTCGTTAAAAATTTCAGAAAAGCTAGCAACGTTAAAGTAATACAATCCTTTCTAGGCCTTGCAAGATATTATAGAAAATTCATTTAAAAAATGTCTCTACTCTTTCCAAACCACTTACAAACTTAATACAGAAGAACATTATTTTTGATTGCACATCAAATTGCCAGAAAGCCTATGACATTCTCATAGAATCATTATGTTCTGCACCCGTGCTTCGATATCCCATCTTCAAGGACACTTTCACCGTAACAAGAAATGCTTCAAATATTGACAACGGGTCAGTGCTAAGCCAAAAAGGTCACCCTAGTTGTTTGATATCTAGAACACTCAATAAAACTGAGAAAAATTTGAGGACATTCGAAAAAGGGGTAATTAGCTAGTATGGGTAATTAGCTAGGGGTGATTAGCTAGTATGGGCTACAAAATGACTGCGACAATATTAATTAGGAAGAAATTCATCATTTAAACCGACCACAAACCTTGAAATGGCTCCACAATGTCAAAGACCCTTCCTCAAAACTTCTGAGATGGCGATTGAGGCTTGAAGAGTATAAATACATAGTAGAGTATGTGAAAGGAAAGGAAAATAATGCCGCAGATTTTCTATCACGACTTTTTCGAATCGAATCCTTAAATAAACATGATGAACCAGATCTAGATATACCACCGCCAAGTAAAGAAAAAAAATAGAATTAAGTTACCCCCTCGAAGAATGCGTGAACCATCAGTGCAGGAAGAAGCAATCAATCCCCTACCTGAAATTGTTCCTGCACCTGAATGGGATGAAGAATTAGTAAAGGAATACTTCAAATGGAAGACAAAGAAAACAACACCAAGAGCTACTCGGAAACCTAATGCCGGAAGAAATCTGTGGAAGAAAATAAAAAAAGACGTATAAAAGACATCAACACTGTTTAACTTCCACCAAATGACGAAAAAAAATAGCTTACCATCCTGAAGAAAGTTACGCTAGATATGTTAAGATAATAACCCGATAATCACATCTATAGAAAAAATTCAAATAGAAGAAATGCTCAACTTCTTGTGTTTCAAATACCCATATAGCAATTTTCGCTATTTTTATGCAATAATCCCAGACATTCCTACTCAACCAAATAAGAAGGTAGTTATTCTCCGAACAAGAAAAACGTAGGAGACAAATGTGAATGGATTGAAGAATATAGGATTTGTTAAAGACGGCAGTCTGACTTTTCACTGTTCGCCAGAGACTACTGCGATTCGGAATTAATTTAAAATATGCAGAAAAATTGCGTCACTTCAACCATTGTGCTAGGTAAAGAAAGCTTCCTCAAAACAAGTAACGGTTACATTATCATATTAGTAGAAAAAAACACTATCGACTTTATTTGCCAAAATGACATATATAATAAGAAACTTATTGGAACTTTCCTAATAATTAGAGGTAAATGTAAACTAATTACAAAAAAATATCAGACTACCTTCAAATTCAAGCAAAAATATTTGGTTGAATATTATCATTTTTCTTGGAATTTTGATTTATTCCATTAAAAATTTTTTTTAATGTTTATAATTTCTCTCAAGAGTCTTAGAGATGTTATATTTAAGTTAGATTAAAAACAAATATATCTTAAAAAATAGATAACAATTAAAAAAATTTATTATGTAATAAAAATTATCTGTGCTCTTAAAAAAGTAATTTCAATAGAAGACTAAAAAATGATTTAAAAAATAGTTTGTATTTGGCTTTGTAGTGGAAATAAAGACATTGAAACAAAAATCATCATCCAGTTTCCCATTTTTCAGCAATTTTATATTTTCTTATATTTACGAATGAATGATGTATTTTATTATCTATTTATTAAATTATTATTGAAACTTTATAATTTACTATTTCTTTCAAATACAATTTTATTTTTAAAATGTATGCAAATTATGCTGTAACATTCAATTTCTGAATAATTATGTGACTTTCTTGGTTCGTAATCAGAAGCTCGAGTGATGGTTAAATCCTTTACCTAAAAAAATTATTTTTTATTATATAATTTTTTTATTTATTTTTTATTTATAAATTATAATTTACTTAGTCATGTGAAAATGTTTACAATACAAAACGACATGATCTGTAATATCTTCTGAATCAACTCAAGAAAAATTGTTGTGGACTCTGCTTGGTGTCATGAATCAGTAAATTTGTAAATTTTTCAAGGACTCTGTATAATCACTGGAGAATAACATAAATGCTTGACATGTTTTCAGTCGAAATTGAGCTATAAATTCAACATTTTCAAACATAATTTTTCTTCTGAATCGAATCGAACCACAGAACTTCTGATTGCCGGTGGGGTGCTTTTCCCTTAAGCTACTTGAGAGATCGAAAGAAGACTCCTATTTCGGAAATACACGAATTATTTAAAATTTTTTTTTTTGGTACACCATGTTTTTTATTATTTTTGTTAATTTTTAGTAGCCTAAGGGAAAAGCACCCAAACGGCCATCGGAATCTCTGTGGTTCGATTGTCAGTCGAGTGAAGATCTTTTTTTAGAAAAAATTCGCAAATGTTCAAAATTATAACATTTTAAGCAATTTCACGTTGAAAAAAGAAATCGACAAATAAATTTTTTCAATTAGCACTTGATTATTTTTTGGTTAGTATTATTCACTTCAATATGCACATATTTCCTTATCTTCTAAGTTAGTATTTAATTTGCCATGACATGTAATGGAACAAATTTTACAACTATTAAAATAGTCATCTTCTGCTGCTTGCTGGCATTCTGTGTCTTTGAAGTAAGAAATTTCAAAAGTTAAAAAAGGTACATTATTAAAATTTTTAATTAATTAATTTCAAATTTCGCAAAGAATCAGAATTATAATTTTGATTTTTTGCAAGGTCAAATTCCGTAAAGAATCAGAATTTTGAGTTTGGAACAGGGAATTATCGTGAAGAATTATAATTTTTAAAACTGGGATCATGAATTCAATAATCAATTATTATAATATTAATTTTAGACAGGGAATTTCTGTGAAGAAATATAATTTTAACTTTGTAAAAGAATATTTAATTAAAGTATTATTGCGAGCTTGGAACAGGGAATTTCCTTAAAGAATTATAATTTTCACAATTAGGATCAAGTACCTATCAATAATTATAATTTTGACTTTTCCACTGGCATTTTTCATTCAAAAATCATTATAATTTTGATATGGAATATGGGGCTTCTGTGAAAGATTATAATTTTGAATTTGGAATGAAGAATTTTTGTGAGAAATTATAATTTTTACTTTTCCATTGGCAATTTGCAAAAAAAAAAATCAGAATTTCGAGTTTCAAGCAGAAAATTCCTCTAAAGAATTAAAATTTCTGCAACTGGGACAAAGAATGTAAGAATGTAATTAAAAAAGTATTATAATTTTGAGTTGCGACAGGAGATTTCTGTGCAGAATTATCATTTTTAAAACTGTGACAGAAAATTCCATTAAAAAATTATTATCATTTGGAATTGGGACAGCGAATGCCTATTAAGAATTGTAATTTTGACTTTCCCACTGGAATTTTTCAAATAGTCGGAATTTGGGCTACAAAATTGCAGTGAAGAAATATAATTTTGACAATTGGTACAGTGAATTTTCGTAAAGAATGATAATTTTTTAATTGGGACAAAGAATTTAATTACAAAATTATTATGGTTTTGTGTTGGGACATGTTACTTCTTTAAAAAATTATAATTTTGACGTTGGGACAGAAAATTTTAGTAAGGAATTATAATTTTTACTTTTCCATTGACAATTTGCACAAAAAATCAGAATTTCCAATTTCATACGGAAAATTTTTCTGAAGATGTTATGATTTCTGCAAATGAGACAAAAATGTACTTAAAAAAGTATTATAATTTGCAGTTCGGATAGGGTATTTCTGTGTACAATTAATATTTTAACTTTGGGACAGAGTATTGTAGTGGAAAAGTTTAATTTTGACTTTTCCAGGGGCAATTTCCTTAAAAACTCAGAATATTAAATTCCCCTGAAAACTTAGAATTTTTGATATAATAAAGGGTGTACCAGGCTCAAAGTCGAAATTATATTCTTTTGCTTAAATTCGACGCGTGAAACTAAAAATTATAACTCTGAACTCAAATTTTTAGTTTACAAGTCTAAGCTTTAGTTATTTAGATGATTTTTTAATATTTAATTTATATATTTCCTGTCAATCTTATTATTACACTTTTTAAATTTTTTTAGCAACTTTCCTCTCCCCAAGTGAAAATTATAATTTATTGTGAAAGTTTCCAGTCTCAAAGTTAAAATTATAATTAAATAAAATTGCAACTTTTTAATGTTACTAGTACATGCAGATTTGAATGAAAAATGGAAAACCTATTTGTATAAATATGCGAAAACTTAAAAAACTTACAAAGATTAAAGAGAAAAAACCAATTCAGGTCAGTTGGTTAAAATAATAATTAAATATTTCCTTAAATTACTTAAAAATTACTTTATTGCAATTATATGTAGTTAAATAATCATTAACATTAAGGCTCAGACAGCTTTTCTTTTTCTCACGTTTTTGTAAATAATAACCTTTATATTATTTTTTTCAGTTTTTTTTTGTAAGAAATCAAAAATAAATAAAACAATACACTCCACTCCCGCTATCAGGACCCCCGATTTAACGATTTTCCTGGAACTGATGGCCTTCGCAGTTTCGCCATGAGAGGAACCCGTATCGGCAATGAAATTCACGCATAGATACAATATTAAAATCAATTTCAAATGCTTAACATTTTTGAAATATCAAGTCGAAATGGTGGTTGATGTTCGAAACCAAATGCATACTTAAACAGTTGCCGCCAAATATTTGCAGAGCAAATATAGCGCGAGAAGTAAAACCTTTTTGTAGGCTTCCGTCACTTTTTTGAACTGGGTCCGAGAGCCTTTCTGAAAACATGGGAGGGGGGTGTTGTCAGTACACTTGGGTGAGGGCTTGTTGCTTGCTAAGTAATTTTTGCGCTGACGGGTAAGCCCTCGCCTTCTTGGACAGCGTCGTGAGATTTAGGCTCACCCCAAGCTAATTTTTTTGTTTAAATTTTTTGGTGAACTATGAAAAATATCGCAAAAGAACAAGAGGCGCTTTTCATAGAACTTTTTGAAACATGCAAACTTTTATCTTAACATTTTTTCGTATCTATCATTGTTTCGAAGAAAAAGTAGAAAATTCGATTGTAACAAAAAATAATTCTCCAGGCTTCAAAAGTTATTGAGCAAGCATCAAACTTATAAGATATATTCACTATAAAAGCAAAAGTTCAAAAAAATATTGACAATAAATTTAAAGGTGGGTTTTTTTAGAAAATCTATTTTCAATCTTTTTAGAAAAACCGCTGTAATTTTGTTAATTTTTAACTTTTTTTAAATTTTCCAGCGGATTTTGAAAAAAGACGATAAGCATTATTAGAATCAATCGAAAAAATGAAGAATATTTTAGTTAGACCGAAAGCTATAGAGTTCAAAGAAAAATATTCTGGTTTTTTGAAAAACAATGCACAAAATTCAAATACGCATAACTATTCAGAAAAAATGCTGTTTGCAAATCAGAAAAATACGTATCGCCTTATTTCCTCCAAATAACAACATATTTCGCTTTCAAAAAATTCTGCTATTGCAAGTCCCTGTCTGATTTGAAACGGATTCGGTCCGCTTGAATACTTTGTACGCGTGAAGGTGTTTTATAAAGAAGCAGTCGTGAAGCTTTTTTATAACAAATTTATGAATACAATAATTTTTCAGATACTTACTCGTACTCCTACTTCAATTTGATTCAATAATATTATTAATCTTCTTCACTAATAAGCTTTGTACTTTAAAACCGTTAGCAATAAACAAATGCTTTGGCCGGTGGGCAAGGGACGCGGAAAATTTCGCTACCGCCGCGCAGTAGGTACTTGCAGCTACATTTTATAGAACTGAGGTCTATAGATCTTATATTGAAGTACTTCACAAACACTAGATACCTCAAATGTGATTTCTACGAAATTTTTCAAAGTTTTTTTCATGAATTTCTCCATATATTTTATTAACATTTTTAAATCGTAGTTCAATATAAAGTTTACAGAACTCTTGTAGTGTTATTCCACATTTGTTTTGCATTCAATCCTGAAAGTTATACAAAATCTCTGATATTTGTTTAAGATTTGCTCTTACTCCGGACTATAGAAATAATTTAGGAAAGATTAATGCACTTTTTAGAGATTTTTGTTCACGTTTGTCGTCTGCTCTTCATCACTTTTAATTAACTGTATTTTATTATTAAATATTCAACTGTGACGGTCTGAATGAAAAGTCACTTTATTTTAATGTTGTCCGGACACAGATTCGTAGACCTGGTCAGATAGTTTATTAATTGAAACACAAGTTGCAGCCGTAGCAGTCAAACAAGGAATGAATCTGTCTCCGAGACCCTGCAGGGTCGGTCCCTGGAATCCAGAGTACAGGCGATATCCCTTATCTTAGAAAGGGAGGGATTGCTATCTCTTCTGAGCCTATGATACTATTCTATTTTAGGAAAAAGCGTTGGTAAAGCTAGAATATTCTTTCTCATACGTTCCCGCTTAACACCTCCCCTGTTAGAGTGAATTTCTTCTGAAATTCTTCGTAGCTATACAGATTATTTCCTTCTAAATTTAATCGGTTTATTATCTAGTTTACTTTCTAAGTTCATTGTAGGCGCACTTGCTGGTACATATGTTACTACATGTGGTGTCATTTCATTGTTTATCTTATTGGTGGTGCAACAAAAATTTATGCAAAGATTCGGAATAGATTTTCGCAATAATTCGCAGACTCCGCACTTATAAAATGCAAAAAGTGTGATGAGAATTAACGAAGTATAGTCTAAGTAAGACAGAACGTTCGTCGCCTTTTCTTTCCAAGAATGAGATCTTCTAATACTCTTTACTCTGTTCAAAACATTTTCCATCTCATCTAAAGATTTTCCAGCTAATTTTAATTTCTGATCATTTATTTGTCCCTTTAAGGGCAGGAATTAATTTCTTACTAGATTCAAATTGGATTCTGAGAAAGGGATTGTTACATTTTTGTGATATGAAAAGTTTTACGTTTTTACTTTAGTTTTGCTCAATTTTACAAAAGTGTACTCTGTATGTAGAATACAATTATCGAGGGCTCCAATCAAGGTTACTCCTGTTATTGACTTTTCAAAGTTGGAATTGTTACAGTTAACTTGTACGATCTCTTCCATGTTAGGAATCATAATTACCCCTTGCTCATTTTGTTGTTTATGATTCTAACGCTGTTTTCAATCAATTGTGTTTCGCATGATTTCGTTTCTGCTAAGAGATAGCTAGTGTTCTTTCTTTTACAAATCCTAATAGTTCCTAGAAATTTACAGTAGCTAAGATCGCTTTCTGACTTGGGGATGTAAAGAGTTCTTTGATCGTTGATTATTACATAATTTTCATTGGGTATTACTGCGACAAAATTGTCCCCCTTTCGTACTGGTATCGGAGTGATGTATTTTGTAGCTTTCCTTCTCCATTATTGGAATTTGAATTGAATAAACGAATTTATTTTTTATCAACAAAACAGTTATCTCAGCAATATCAATTAAGTATTGGTAATTTTCCTCTACTAACTGAATACTATGTTTTTCATTGTTTTCATCCTCAAACTGCTTAAATCCTTCTATGAGTGTGCTTGGAGGTAAGATTTGAGGATGTATAATTCCGTGTTTTCCGTCATTTATTGCATTAATTAATAACGATATGTCTTCGCTTAATTCCGATATAACAATTGACATGATTGTTATTTGATTAGCTATTATTATATTTTCGTTGTTCTCGTTCGTCTTATTGGCTATCTTGTTATAAGCGTACAGAATGCTTTTACTTTTCGCAAACATGGAATCTACATCAATGTTCGGCTGAGTTTAAAATAGTCCTAATTACCTTAGTCTGATTTTGGAGTGACATTTTTAGAATTTTGTTTTCGGAATATAGTTCGTAAAGCTCGTGGTTGATATAATCTAAATCGCTTTCGGATAATGTTCCAAAAAGGGTCTTGGAGATGCTTCCCACGAAATAAAAAATTCCCCCTTTGTCCAGGTTCTTTCCTAATAACTGATTTAGTAACAATCTTCGAGTATTTAGCCGCTCAAATCTAGATTTTAATGTTTGTAATTCAAATTGTTCCAAGCATACATTACATCGTTCTGAGACGGATTTATACAAATGATTTATTTGTTCGTATCTTCTGTCAATGGTGTGTGTATCGACGGATGAAATGAGTCGCCAACTAGTATAAAAGATTTTTGCTGAACCGAGGTCTTCAATGAAGATCGTGAAGCCATCGAGTGACGTCAAAGTAACGTTAGCGGATGAGATGGAGATGGGTCAGAGTAACGAACGCGTTTGCATATGGTGTATGGTCCGAGCCATTCGCTTTCCAATTTTGTCTGTTTGCTATCGTTATGCAATAGGACTAAATCTCCTGGTTCAAAAAGAGGATTACTGATGGTTATTTTTGCATCTTGCTGCCTTTTTAATCGTTCTTGTGTTTTTTGAATGGCAGCTCTTACCTTTTCCAGATATTCTTCGTGTCTTTTTTGCAAAATGTTTAATAGCTCTTGGTGGGTTATTGAAGTGGTTGTTGCTAAAGCTGACGGTAAGTTAGCTTTTCTTCCAAATATCATTTCGAACGGCGGGAGTTCTGTGCTGTCGTGAACTGCTGTATTGAATGCTAAGCATATCAGGTTCAAGTTTTGATCCAATTGCGTCTCGTTATCGGCCATGTAAGTCTTTAACAAATTTTTAATTGTTCCGTGAGTTCTCTCCAGTGCTCCATTACTTTGTGGATGGAAAGCGGTTGTTTTGACGTGCTTAATTCTGAAGAGGTTTTCAACTTTATTGACCAATTCTGATATAAAGTTAGCGCCTTGATCAGTTAAGATGTTCTTTATAGAGGAAAAGATGTATTTGTAGTGATCTAGCAGGTTGGTTAGTATGCTCTCGCTCGTTGTTTCGCTTATTGCGACAAGGATTATATATTTCGTCAGCGCATCCTGACTAGATAAGATGTATTTGTTCCCACACGTTGTGTCCGGTAATGGAACAACTATGTCCATTGCGATCTTGTCATTTGGTTGAGTTGGCATTTCTGGGATGACTGCTTCGACTTTGGGACGAATCCGAGTCAGTTTTTCGCGTTTGCATACTTGACATCTTTTAATAAAGCCAATTGCGTCTTTCTCCATATTTTCCCATGATGTTTGTTCGCGTACCCTCCTGATAGTTTTGTTTTCGCCGAAGTGACCTGTGGCCACATTTCCGTGTGCTTCCCTCAATAGATTTTGCTTCTTCTCTACATTTAATTGTTTATCAGGTTGCTCGCACAGAAAAAATGTGTGTTCTGCGAATTTGTTCTGATGTAAGAAATTAACATATCTCCGATGCGCATTCGTTCAATGATGTTAATTAAGGGATCCTCCATGTGAAATTTAAATATACTCCAGGATTTGTTTCTGGGGAAGTCTTCAATGTTGGTGTAGAGAAGTTTCACCCATTCCTCTTCGTTGTATTCTGGTAGTTGAATCCTCAGCAAAGAGAAAATATTTTGCTTGCTTATTTTAATCCAATTCTTTCCGTTAATTACTGGTTTAATTTTCAACTTATTAGGCATACGGTTCTTTTTCCAGTTGGCGTACTCGTTGAAGATTTCTTTTTCATCTTTCGGTTCGTGATTTCGCAATCTTTCAGAAATCAATTCGTTATCTACACCTGTCGTTGGTGTTCTGGTTCCATCGACTTCTTGAGGGTTATCTATCTGATCGATTTCTGCATTCCCCTGCGATTTTTCTGCAAGATTTTTATCTTGAATCGGATGCATTCGCGAAAGTGCGTCATGTGCTGTATTTTCCTTCCCTTTTTTGTATACGGCTCTGTACATGTACGCTTCTAATTGAAATCTCCATCTCATTAACCTAGAAGAAGGGTCTTTCACGTTGAAAAGCGCTTGATTGACGGAGGCGCTTAACTGCCCAGACGATTGCTTGAAGTTCTTTTTCGGTAGTCGTGAAGTTTTGCTCAGGATCATTTAGTGTTCTTGATAGGGGTTTGGCTTCACTCCATTTTCTGTGATCAATTGCCCTAGGTATTCTAGTTCTGGCCAAAGAAATTCACATTTATCCGGTTGAAGTTTAAGTCCGGCAGCCCGTATGCGTTCAAATAGGATAATCAGATTTTCATTGTGTTCTTGAAGTGTACTTCCAAAGACAACAATATCGTCTAGGTAAGCAAAGAATATTTTTCCGATTAGTCCTCTTAATGCTGTATCCATCATTCTTTGGAATGTTGCCGGCGAATTCTTGAGTCCCATCGATAGGCGATTGTAGTGAAAATGTCCTTCATTTGTAGAGAACCCAGTGTATTTTTTTGAGTCCTCATGCATAGGAATTTTGTGAAATCCTGAGCTCAAATCGAAAGCTGAAAAGAATTTCTCTTTTCCAATTTGGTCCAAGATTTCGTCGATCACCGGAAGTGGGTAGGCATCTTGATCAGTTTTCTTGTTCAACTTCCTGAAGTCAATGACAATCCTCCATTTCTGTTTTCCAGATGCATCGCGTTTTTTCGGGACTTCCCAGAGTGGTGAGATGAATGGTGTGTCCGAAGCTTCTATTATCTTTTTAGTTACCATTTCTTTCACTTGATTAGAAATCTGTTCCTTGTGACATTCTGGATGTCGAGATTGACGTATATTAATGTTAGCTTCATCCTTAAAAACTATTTTGTGTGACGCTAGGCTGGTGCATGGTAGTGGATCTCCTTGTAGTGTGAAAATGTCGTGATATGAGATAGCTATCTTCTGTATATGGGCTCTGTGAACATTTTCGATATGTTCGAGCCTCAAATTTTCATTCAGTAATTTTAATCTAGCATTTAATTCATTCTGCGTAATGTAGGTTATGCGCTCCTCTCGTGCCGGGATAAGATTGATATATTTGTAGTTTATCTCTTCGTCGCTCAGTCTTAAGTCCATTTCTGTTTCGTTACTGACAGAAATTTGAACTTTTGAATCAATAATCCGGTAAATGGAATTTGGAATGTAGGGATTGTCTTCTATGATAATGTGCCCTTGCTTCTTGGTTGTTTCCATGGATATCATTTTTATGGTGTTCTTTGGGATAAGGATTCCGTCATACTCCAAAGGGTATACCTTATCGTCAAGTTGGATGGATTGGTTGGACAAGTTAAACTGATAGGAGTGCAGGAATGGTGTTCCGATGATGCCTTCCTCGGATATTGGAAACTTTTCTGGCACGATTACAAAGAGATGTTCTTTCCCTTGAGACTTAAATTTCGTGACTTCTTTTGTCCTGTGCTTGTCATTTCCCATTGAAAACTCTTTTTCCATGGTAATCCTCTGGTGTTTTTTATTAAGACAATTTTCTTTTATTAAGTTGATCGATGCACCGCTATCAACTAATAATTTTTTTAATGCTCCATGTAATTGTCCTCTGATAGAGTATAGTCTTCCAGATATTGTTGATACTCTGTCTCCGGGTTCCTTTCCGTTTCCTGGAACTCTTTCTCTTCCTCTGTTTCTCCTTGGGCATAGTCCACACGATTCGGAGGTCGATTTCCCCAGGCTTTTGTGTGAAAATTTCTTTGTTTAGAGAAACATTTATTTTCGGTATGCCCAGGTATTTTGCAGTGACTGCAAAATAATTGGAATCTCTGCTGCAAAAGTATGCTGTGATTTGGAGGATTATTCATTGAAGCGTATTTTAGATTACTGAATTGGGAAATTGGAGTTTTGAAAGGAGTTTTATGAGGGATTGTACGGATAGGTAGTTGAGGTTTAATTGTGTTTTTTGATTGACGAATTTTTCTCCGTTCAGCTAACCAAACTTCTGATTGGATTGCCATTTGTTGAGCTTCTCTAATGTCGCTTGGGTTTCTACTCGAAACTCGGTCTGAAAGCTCATCTCTCAAGTTCATAATGTATTTTTCTAAAATAGTCCGTTCTTCATTTTTTATACAAATTTTTCTTTCGTCTATTTGCGGATTTTTTGATTGTACAGCATATAACAGTTCATGCATTCTTTGGTTAAACTTTGTGTTGAAATTCTGCGTGGTTTCTCCAGCTCCTTGAATTATTTGTGAAAGTTTCGTGCGATGTATTTCCAGCGATCCTGTTGTACCAAAATTAGTTCTAAGGGCTTCAAAAAGATCATCATATTTTTCTATGGATAAAAAGCGAATTGCTTTCTCGGCTTCTCCCTTGATTTTCTCTGCAATGATCCAGTCCAATAAAACTCCTGAATTTGTGCAATGTCTTTCAATTCTCTTCACAAGAGCGATGAAGGGTTCAACTCCCATATCGTCTTGTCCATTAAATTTTTTAATTAATTTAATCGCGTCCCTTGCAGGGATAGTTTCGTTTAATGCTGTTCTACTTTCAATTCTATCATTTAACCGCAGTGAAAGCCTGTCTCTTGTGAGGATACCTTCATTTTGAATTGTTGCTCTTTCCTGTAACAACCTCTGTCTTCCTATTAACGCGTCATCATTGGCTGTTTCAGAATCTGCATCGTTCTCCCTCTCACTTTCGTCCGACGTAACCAAATCTAAATTCTTTGCAATGGAACGTATTTCTTCCTTGCGGCTATTTATTGCAAGTTCCATATTAGTCATCCGGTCTGTTAATTTTTGTAACATTTGAAATATTTCTGCTTTTGTTGTTGAAAGTTGTGATTCGGGATTATTTTTTATTCTTGAAGTGGTTGGAATTTGATTTTCTCGGGAATTCTTGATCTCTGCAGGTGTGGTTTTCTTAATTTCGTCCGCCATGGTTTCTTTCTTTTATTGAGTGTTTATAAGTGTGTACCTAAATTATTTACTTCCCTACCAATGTTAACGGGTTTCGGGTGCTATGTCGCGTCACGTTATTCAAACTCTATATCGTTCGGTACATGAATTTAGTCGCGTACGCGTATAGTCCGTGGCGACATCAGCCGCCCAGCCAGTGACTATTTTCTAATTTAAATTTACTATTTGAAAACGAAAGTGCTACAACCTTGGCCAAATATTGTGAATCAATCGATGAACGTTTATTAACGAAAAGTCTAGTCTCGCGTAGTCGACTAGCCTTGCGTGGGCGTGGAGAGTCGTGACAGAACACTCCTTTTATTTTGTCTATAGACAAAATATATTTTCTCTTCTTTTTACTCACTTGAGATCCCCAGGGAAGACAGTTGGTGGCTGCTGCAGTAGATCTTCTCGTTCTGGTCAGCCGTGGGTTCCCGAGTCCGTGAATTTTGCAATTCCAGGTGCCAACTTAGTTACGTGACGTCTCGCCTTTTAGTCTTGTATTGTTTGCAAGACAAGAAATCACTACTGTGAGCGTATTTATTTCAGCTCAGTATGTGTTTTCCTGATTATTAAATTCCGTAGAATGGTTCTTATTGATATTTTATAAGAATGACGTATCAATCAAAAGTACTCTGGCATGGATCGCCAATTTATGTGACGGTCTGAATGAAAAGTCACTTTATTTTAATGTTGTCCTGACACAGATTCATAGACCTGGTCAGATAGTTTATTAATTGATACACAAGTTGCAGCCGTAGCAGTCAAACAAGGAATGAATCTGTCTCCCAGGCCCTGCAGGGTCGGTCCCTGGAATCCAGAGTACAGGCGATATCCATTATCTTAGAAAGGGAGGGAGTGCTATCTCTTCTGAGCCTACGATACTATCCTATTTTAGGAAAAAGCGTTGGTAAAGCAGATAACAAGTACAAACGAACTAAAAAAACAGGCACAAACACTTACAAACACTTTGCAAAATTACATGTACAAAACAATTCCTAAAAAACCATTATGCAGACTCGCGATAACCTACCACCTGACATTGTTAAGAAAATTCATGACAAAAGGAGCCTTAGGAAAATGTGGCAACGTACTAGAAACAAAGACTATAAGATACAGTTCGACAAACAAACTTACCTGATTAACTTCGAAATATTTAAGTATAGAAATACCAAATGGGAAAATCAGTTAAAAATGTTAAACTCAAATGATAAATCCCTTTAGAGAATGACAAAAATACCCAAAAAAGAATATTATCCTATACCTACAAAATAGTTCAAACGAACAGAATCAAATAGTTGAAACAGTTAATAATTGTATGAGTAAAACACAAATAGACGATTACATAGACTACTACACTAAACCTAGTGAAATAATCAGAACAATCAAGACGCTTCATTCAAAAAAAGCTCCGGGTATAGATAATAAACAAAATATTATATTTGAAAATCTATAAAAAAAGTAATTGTCCAAACAAAGAGAGACTTAAAAATTTCTGAACAGTTTGGATTTAGGGAATAGCACAGTACAGTGCAGCAACTTGAAAGAATAGTTGATGATGTATGCACAAAGTTTAATTTAAGAAGAGTCACAGTAATGTTATTTCTGGATATTAAGAAGACATTTGATAGAGTTTGGGCAGACGGATTGGTATACAAAAGGATTCAATACAACTATGCACCTATATTAATTAAACTCCCCTGACAGCTCCCTGCTTAGAGCCGGGCTCTCCAGCCGTACAATGGCCAGCCACCGACTGAATTTTCCACCCGGGTTTTTGTATTAAGTTTATTTTTTTTAGTAAATGAGTTATTCAGAATGAGACAAACCATAGAGCAAAGTTTCATTTGAAAGTAAGTTAATTAAGCTTTGATCAAAATCTTTTAGATTTTTTGTTTCTGACGATTTGAAACAAACGACAAATATTTTTAAATTATAACAATTTTTTCCCAAAAATATTGTATATTTATTCAAAATGCAATGATTACAGATTTTTATCAAACAAAATTTTTTTTATTGCTCACATGTTTTACAATCATTGTTTGAATTGAAAATTCAAATAATTCTATTAAAACTTTCTGAAAAAAATCTATTCAGTAAGAAACGACAAAGAAAATTCTCGACATTTGTAAAATTCCTGAATTTAAAAGAATTTTTTAATTGTTGCGCTTCGAACGGAAAAATAAAATGCTACTCGTATTAATATAATTCTTGAATTTAATTTATTCTTTTTCCGTGAATTAATCAATCAGAATGAGACAAACCAAGGAGCAATATTCAATTTTAAATTAAATTAATTAAGCTTTCCTTTATATCTTTTAGATTTCTTTTTTGCAACTTGAAACGACTTAAAAACCCCTAAAAATATAGTCTTGCAAATTTCAAAATTAACGAATTATAAAATTCCCCAATTGAATCATTTAAAAACATTTTCTTTCGAAACTATTATTTGTTAATACGAAATGCAATGATTACAAATTTTTATCAAAGAAAACTTTTTTCATTCTTTGCATTTTTAAAAATCATTATTTGAATTTAAAACAACAATAATTATATTAAAATTTTCTGAAAAAAGTTTATTTAAGAGCAAATAATAAATTTTGAGAATAATGCTTATTTAAACAAAAAGGCTTTTATACTGACAAATCCTGAAAAATAAAATTCCCTACACTAGAAAATTCCCTATTATACATTGTTCTGGAATTTCTGAGATGAAATACTGACATGTGATATTTCGGACAATTCTAATACTTTTGCAATCATAAATAATAAAAATGTGGAAATTGTGTTTAGAAATTATTAAAATTGTAATTTATGAATTAAACTTACATTTCCCTTATTTTATAAAAAGAATTTACATCCCTTTCATAAATTATTAAAAATATATCTTCAGAATGTTTATAATTTTTTAGCAAATCACCATTATACAAAAAATTAAGAACTTCCATTTAAAAAACATGTAGATTAAAAGTAAGATAATAAAATTATAGGTAGATCTTCTTCTCAAAATAATTTTTTTTTCAAGCAACGTTGCAAAAATTATTAATAATGAACGAGGGAAATATTAATAAACTGCTCTAAACTGTCCTAAATATTTATTATTTAAAACGTTTTCGATTTTTCGAAATAAAATTTTTAAGAAACCCTTTTTCAAGACTATTGGCATTTTAACTTTGTACTGAATTTAAATTTTGGATATTCCAATCTTTAATTTGTTAAAAAAATATCTTTATTGTTTTCATTATTATTTGTGATCTTGACAATTTTACCGCAACAAAAAAGTTTAAAAATTTTTAAATTTGATCTTAAAATCGTGTATTTTATAATCATAAAACTCTAACTTTTGAATAAATCTAAGTTTTGTACATATCCATCCCTTATTTGTTACAAATTTGAATTTCTACTTTTATTAATTTTTTTAGCACGTCACAATAAATGAAAAGAAAGGATTTTTACGGAAATAAAACAAATGCAATTTTCAATCAATTCTCTTTTTATTTAGAATATTATAATCCAAAATTTGTTATTAATTTAATTTTAATTTACTCCAAATTGTTTTTTTGTGTGACTGCTTTTCCTTTTGTATCTTGAGGTCCAGATGCAGTTGCAAGTTCAGCCTCGAGTTGAGCCTGACGCTTCTTTTCTTGTTGATATTGAATGGTTGCATAATTTTCAATAAAATGTGGGTGTGAATAGTAATTGAAAGGAATTTTTATTGTTTTTACCGGTTCAACATGTCCTTTGAGGTAATTTTTATTTGGTTCAGGACTACCTTTGTTAGGAGGAAGCGCCTGTGAGCTTAATTCTGCAAAAGAAAAATATAATCGAGATAAAATTTTTACCATTTTTAATCCGAATTAATTGCATATCATTATAGATAGAAATATTTTTTTAATCTACGGGAAAGCTATTTAAATTATGCGCTAAGTAAACTATAGTGAAAGTAATTTGACCTAGTGGATATTTAATTATCGTCTGAGAAAGACAAAATATATTACAATTTTTTTTTAGAAATTTAGTACCTGAATGGACAACTCTTTATTTCTAATATAATATTCGCTTTTAATATTTCTAGAGAATTGCACGATTTTCTGAGAGTCTTAGCTTTTCTTTGATATATTATTTCGAAATAAATAATAAATGTTAAGAGTAATAAAATTCCCGAATTTAAAAATTAAAAAATCTGTTACGCCGCGAACGAGAGAAGAAATTACTACTTAAAATTCCTCTGAACCTAGTTTGAATAATTTATTTTTGGGGTATTTTATTTTTCGAGATTTTTCAGTTTTCGAATTCAAGAACAAATAATTGAGCTTTCCTTAAAATCGTTTAGATTTTCTTTGACAATTTAAAACGATTGAAAAATCTCTGAAAATTGAAACATTTAAAATCATTTTTTCTCAAAAATATTATTTATTAATTCAAAATGCAATGATAACAGATTTTGATTTTAAAAAAACTTTCTTGCAATTTTACATTTCTTAATCATTGTATGAATTTAAAATAACAATAAGTCTATTAAGATTGTCTGAAAAAATTATTTAGGAATAAATAATAAATCTTAAGAATAATGATAATTTAAATAAAAGACCTTTCAGGCTGAAAAATTCTAGTAACTTAAATTCCTAACACTGCAAACTTCCCAAATTAAAAAATGCTTGCCACGCGAACGAAAAAAGAAATTACAACTTGAATTTCCTCTGAACCTAGTTCGAATATTTTGTTTTTCGGGAATTTAATTTTAAGTGTAAGGATTACAGATTTTTATCAAAGAAAATTTGTTTATTGTTTGCATTTTTTAAAATTATTGTTTGAACTTAAAATAACAATAATTCTATTCAAATTGTCTGGAAAAAATTATTTAGGAACAAATAACAAATTTTGCGAATAATGTTAATTTAAACAAAAAGCCTTTCAGGCTGAAAAATCGTGATAAATAAATTTCCCGACACTATAAAATTCCTTAATTAACATTTTTTTTAATTTTTGTGCTGCGAACGAAAAAATAAATTACTACTTCAATTTTCTCTGAATTTAGTAACATTTTGAAAATAAAAAAAACTTTGCAGGATTCAATTCAGTCCTATTTGATCTCAAAGTTTTTTTAATTTGCAAAGCTCCAAGAAAAAGATTTTTCAAATATTTTTTGTAAAACAATAAATATTTCAAAAAAGGATGCAGTTTTTTTAATTAATTGGATTATTTAAATTACTGATTAGATTTAATTAATTTAAAAACGAACTCATTACTTGAAATATTTTTTGCTTCTAAATTAAATTATTCAATTATTTATCACTCACGAATAAAAACAAGAAGAACCCAGGTGCAAAAGAAAAAACTGCCAATGACAATCTTCATTTTCTTCAGTAAAAATAAACTGCTTTTTTTAAATTCCACACTAAACGTGATTTTTTTAAATTCGCTCGCCTATATGTACCCATCTATTCATAATTAATGCAATGTCGCGATTTATCATAAAATTGATTAAGATTTCAAGACGTAAAAGTGAAAAACAATTCAAAAAATAAATAAAACAGACGTGATCAGAATAATTAACACACAAATTTTAGGCGAACAAGCAACTAGATAAAAAACAAGTTTTGAAATTCTGTTTCTAATGGTTTCCAGTTATTTATATAATTTGCGACGAGAATAATGACAATTTCGACATATTTTCATATTTTGTACCAATAAAGTCTGTAAATAAATTTGTTTTCAGTATTTATGGAGTTGTAATTCCAATGTTTTCAATTTATTCTCTGCTTGAATTTTGAAGTTAAGAATTTAACAAATAATTTTATCATTCTTGGAAATATGAGATTTTTTTTATTACTAATCATCTATGTTGACAAGTGTACTTAGCGATAAATGAAACGTGAGACGTTAAAATTTTTATTTGAGTTTAAATGTAGGTTAAGAAATGAGGAAAAATCTGAAACCTGTTCTTTTGCTTCATAGCGATTAGATAAAAAAATTAATAAAAATAAAAAGAATTAAATAAAGAAATAAATAAAAATTAAATTAAATTAATTTATATAGAGAATAATATCAGTAAATTAATCTTTTAGAATTTAGCGGAATTTGTTTTCTAAAAGTACATATGGTAATGTTTTGAGTACTTTACCAGATGATTAATGTTTTTAGAATTAAATTAATTCTTTTACTTGAAAATTCTTCTTTTTTAGTTGAAAATTTAACTCCTTGGTTCCGAATTCTTGGATTTTTCAAGAAATTCGTCTTTCTTACAGTAAATAAATCTTTTTGTTCAAACATTCATCATTTGTAGTTGATAATTCAAATTTTTAACTGATAATTTTACAAATTAATTGGAAATTCGTATTTTTATAGTTTTTTGGCATTAAATTATTTTTTTGTATTAAAAATTTTACTAGGTTTCAAAGCTAAGCTATGTTTTTAAATAATAAAAAATTCTTTCTTTTCTAAAAATTTAACTTTTTCGTTGAGAAATATTTAATTTTATAGAAAATTCGTCTTTTATAGTAAATAAATCTTTTTGTTTAAAACTAAATCTTTTTAATTAAAAATTTACGAAGGTTTTAAAGTGAAAGTAGTATCTTAAAAATAAAAATATAATAATGAAGAATTCTTGAACTTTATTAAAGAATCTTATTTTTTGGTAATAAATTAATTTTTTTGTTAAAAAATTTATGTTTTTAGTTAAAGATTTAATTTGAAAATTATCTTTTAAAGTTAAACTACTATCTTAAAAATTAAACGAATTCTTACTTTCCTAAAAATTCGACTCTTTGTTTAATTCTACAACCTTACTAAAAATTCGTCCTTTTTTATAGTAAATCAATCTTTTCGTTAAAAAAATTAATCTTTTTTAGTTAAAAATCCAACTTTTTATTAGGTAATCTTAAATTATGTTAAAAAATGGTTTGTTTTTTCGGTAGAAAATTATTATTTCGTTTCAATTGATCTTTTTTAGTTGAAAATCCAACTTTTTGAATGAGAATTCTTGAATATTATTTAAAATTCGTACTTTTTGATAGTAAATTGATCCGAATTTGGTAATAAAATTGATTATCTTAATTAAAAATTAACCTAGGAAAAATGAATTTTATGTTGGTAATTCTTCAATTTTGTTAAAAATTTGTTTTTTGGTTGAAATTAATCTTTTTATTTAAAATTAACCTTTTTGGTTAAAAATATAAAAACTAGGTCTTAAAGTTCAACTACTTTCTGAAAAATTGAAAAAAATTTTCTTTCATTTTTGAAATGTCTACTTTCTGTTTAAGAAATCTTGAATTTTATTGAAAATTCAACTTTGTTGTTAGCAAGTAAATCTTTTCACTGAAAAATGTATCTTTTTTAATATTAAATTAAATTTTTCAGTTGAGACTTCTTGAATTTTGTAAAGAATTTGTTATTTTTTGGTAAAAATAAATCTTTTTGTTTAACATTAATCTTATTTGTTAAAAATTTAACAAGTAGGTTTTTAAGTTTAACTACTTTTTTCAAAATTCATTTTTTGATTGAAGATTAAAAAAAATAGTTGAAATTCATCTCTTTGGTTGGAAAATGAACTGTCTGATTGGCAATTCCTTTTTTTTATTGAATAATGACTTTGGTCATTGAAAATTTTACTATTCCACTTTTGGTTGAAAATACTTCATTTTCAAATAAAAATTAAACTTCTTGTTAAAATTAAACAATTTGGTTAAAAATACGTTTCTTTTATGTTAAAAATTATCTAGTTTAGTTGAAAATTTAACTTTTGGGTTAAGAGTTCTTGTATTTTGTCTTTAATTCGTATTTTTTTGTATAAAATTAACTTTTTTATCGAAATTTCATATTATTTATTTGATAATTCAACTGTTTTGTATATAAAATTCGTAATTTTGCCTTAAAAGTTTAACGATATAGTGGAAAAACTAAATTATTTGCTAGAAATTTAGTGTTTTTTTTTATTTATCATTTTTTTTAATTGAAAGTTTAACGAATCCATTTTTGGTGGAAAATTAACCTTTTTTTTAGTTTCGAAATTCAATATAATCTGGATTAAAAGTCACATAAAATTCAATTAGGTACATTGCAACACTTACTCTGAAAATAATTTTTTTATCCAGATTGTTGAATTTTTTCAAAATTTTACCTGAAATCTTTATAAAATAATTGACATCTTTGTCAAATCTTCCTGATGTATCCGAATTCTTTGTCAAATATTTTAAATCTTTGTTAAATCTTTGGGAAATCACTGAACACTTTGTGGAACCTTCTAAATATTTTTTCAAATATTGAGAAATATTTGTGAAATTTTTGAAATCTTTGACAAATCGTTGAAATTTTTTAAATATACCATAAGTCTTTGAGAAATATTTTAAATATTTTATAAATATTTGACAATGTTTTTGGAAATGATTAAAATCTTTAAAATGGTTCCAAAATCTTAATGAAATATATTTATTTTATAAATGTAATTATATTTAATAAACATTTGATAATATTTTTGAAAATATTGAAATCTTTAGAAAATCAATGAAGTCTCTGTTAATTCTTTTCCAACTATCCGAAATCTTTACAAAATATCTGAACTCTTTGTGAAATCCTTTAGATCTTTGGGAAATCATTAAAATCATTATAATAGAGGAACTAGAAGTTAGAATGAAAAAATAGAAAGCTCAAACCAGGCGTTTGGAGGTGGGAAGTGGGAATAAGGAGAAGAAAAAGCCGAAAAAAATAGAACAACGAACAGAGATGAAAAAGAGAGTAGAAAGAAAAAAAGAAACAGTAATGAGAGGTATAAGATTAGAAGAGAAGAAGCTGACGGAAGAAGTGGATGAAGTAGATAGATAGATAAACGTTTATTTTTCGGCCTGCTGGCCTTAAAAAATTGACTTGCTTACACTTCCATTTTTTACAGAATTTTTTTACAACTACGTCTTACAAACGACCATCCATCCACACCTTATAACTAATCCGCTCGCTCCTATAGCCTAACTTTCCTCGCTGCCCCTCGCCTCGCCTCGCATGCATTTCGCTCTTTCGCCGCTATGCCTCGCATTACCGGCCTCTGTCTCTGCGGCTAACACCTAATACTTAACTACTATTTACAATATTTATATTTCTCTTTTTTATCTACTTCCTCTCCTATTTACAATCTTTCCTTCTCCATTCCTCTTTCTCCTTCCTTCTCTTCTTCTCTATCTGACCCACCACCCCCTTCACCCATGCTAATGCCCTTTTGTCACCCCTTTCATGCAACAATACCTCCATGCTTATACCCCTCCTTTCCACCTCTTCATAATCCTCCAACCAATGCTCCAATTTTGCATCCCCCGAGTGGATGAAGTATTATTCGTATTATGCTTTCCCTTTAAGAATGTAATGATCAGGAGGTTAGGATATTACGTGCTCGGAAAATAAAACAGGATGGGATTCTTTAATCAACCCAAAGCTATGTAAATAAAATACGATCTAGCTCAAAATTGGAAGAAATTTAAGCAGAGTTACAAAATGTAATCTAAGGTGAACGGAGTACAAGCTAAATCGGAACAGGTAAGAGCGGCAGTTTTAGTACATTGTGCGGAGAACCAGTGGTAGAAATATTCAACGCATTGAATCTCACGGATGAAGAAAAAGCAAATGGTATCATTATACTACAAAAATTGGAACTACACTTCAGTCGGAAATCAAGTCAGAGTGTTGAAAGAAAGAAGTTCAACAATCGAACACAATGGGTAAATGAATCCTTTGACGACTGCCTCAAGGATTTAAAAATGATAGCATCATCCTGTGATTATGGAGACCTAAAAATGATCTCGTCAGCGACATGATTGTCTCTGAAATTTTCAATAAAAGGAGAAAAAATCGACTTTTGTTAGAAAAGAATCTAACTTTGGGAACAGCAATATATATATGCCAAGTAGCAGAACAGACAGAGAAACACCTAAAAGAACATTAGGAATATTCAACGCAGAAGGAAGTCATACATAAAAAAGGATATCACCCAAGCAGAGAAGAAGAAAAGAAATAAAATATGTGTAAAAAATCAACTAGCGCATGAGGAAACTCTACGTCAACTAAAGAAAGAAAAGGAACTGGACAATATAGAAAATGCTACAGGTGCGGATTCGAGAAATACGCTATGGATAGGTGTCCAGCCAGAAGGTCAACATGCAATGCATGTAACAAACCAGGTTCTTCGCCTAGGTATGTCGCACAAAGAACCTACTTAATATTATTTCTAACGAAACAAAAGATTTTTTTAACATTTTGACTGACAGAGATAGTCACAGCGATTTAGAATTTACTCTCAGTACTATAAAAGTTAACCGATTAGAATACACGAGTAACAGGTCAGTTGGCGGTGCGAGTAGATCATAAAGGTAAAATCTATGATCTAGAAGTAGTCATAGTAACAACTGAAAAATCGGGTTAGCTAGTTTTAGGCTTACCATCATGCGTAAAGAAACACCTTGTAAGGAGGGTTGACAACATCTCGCACGGCGAGGGTACTAATTGGATAAAAGAATACTACGGTGTATTCCAAGCAATAGGAAACATAAAAGGGGAACCTTTAAATTTCAAAGTTAAATCTAACTACAGGCCTGACATTTCACCACGCCGGGGGGTTGCATTCGGATTGATTAAAAACTGAAAAAAGGATTTAAAATAAAGTAAAATGGGGACATTATTGAAAAAGCAGACAACGAGTTACCAGAATTTGTAATTCTTATCTTAATCAAACAAAAGACAGATAATGAAATTAGAGTTTGAATTTACCCTCAAGCTCTGAACAACGCGATTGAACGTGATCTTGAAAATCTTCCAACATTTGAGATCACTGCTAATATTGCAGAAGCTAATATCTTTTCAACATTAGATGCTAAATCTGGGTTTCATCAAATTGTATTAAGCTCCGAATCATTGCGATTAACGACGGTAACGACACCTTATGGTCGTTATAGGTTCTAAAGTTCACCATTCGCGGTAAAAGTAGCACTGGATGCGTTTTAAAAACTTTTCAAGAGTTTTTAAAGAAATGACGGGGTAAAAATCGACATAAAAAAAATCATAGTTTATTCTAAAACAAAAGAGGAACATGATAAAATTCTTCTGGAAGTATTTGGAAAAGGTAGGAAATAGGAAGTAAAATTGAACAGGAAAAAGTGTAACCTTTATCAAAAGAATGTAAACCTTCTAGGTCACATAATAGGGCAGGTGGGTTTCAGACAGATGATAATTGAATCAAAGTAATTTTAGAAATTCCGAGTCCTAAAAGTAAAAATGAGATAAAGAGAATTCTGGCCATGGTAACATTCGTGGGTAAATATATCCCAAATTTATCAGCGGTAACTGCTAAAATGACAAACTCAACTAAAACTGATGTAATTTGAGAATTGACAGAAACTCGTGAATAGGAATTTAAAAAGCTCAAAATTACCCTAAAAAATACACTAGTACTTCTGCGATACAATCCAGAAGAACAAATTACCTTATTATTAGATAGTTTAAAAGATAATATCGGAGCAGTAATTCTACAACAACAGGCTCCAGCGGCTTAAGTGTCAAAAACTTTGACGGAATCTCAGCAAAGATATGCACAAATAGAGAAGGAGACGCTGGCATTTACATTTGGTTTCCAGGCTCTATTTTGTTGATGCACTGTCTAAGGCAACACACAATGATAAACGGTTCAATCTCGAGGAAGATGAATCTTAATTATACTTATACAGAATGGCAACTAATGATGGTCTGAGTCCTCAGATGTTAAAAACATCGTAGAATAAACCTGAAAAGACTTTGATTTGCAAGAGCTAACTAAATTAATAAAAGAGGAGTGGCTGGATAGTAAAGAGAAGGTCGGTGAAACAGTAAAGTCCTATTGGAACATAAGGGATGAACTTGTCCTAATACAAGAAATCGACTTTTATAGGGAACCATATAATAATTTCAACAAGTTTGATAGATCAAATGATAGAGAAACTACACTATGTACACTTAGGCACAGAGAAAACTCATTTGAAAGCCCACAAGTACCTTTATTGACCTACAATGACTCGAGCTGTAAAAGATAAAGTTCTAAATTGTTCTGAATGCCTAACCAACATGGGGAAAAATCAAAAAGAGATCCTAATCCTGCGAGAAAAGCCAACTCGACCTTAGCAAATAATATCAGCGTATTTATTTTATTAAAGGCGAAAATTATTTACTGTTAGTATATCACTACTCAAAATATTCGGAATCATATGATCTAAAAACAAACACGACTAGCAGTACGATTATAAGTGGCTTAAAAGACTACTTCGCGCGACACGTTTTAAGCCTGAAAAATTGTACTTCAACTTTAAAGCTCAAGTCCGAGAAATCCAAAATATAATGATTTTATAGAAAGGCATGTAAAAACTGTAAAAAAGCCACTGAAAAAGGCGATGTTTGATGGTAACGAGTTATGTCTCACTCTATTTAAATCTTTATTACAAGGCATGCCAGAAAACTCGAAATACTCAAAATGCTATGAATTTAAAGAGAGAAAACAGAAAAAATATGATGATAATAAAGCGAAATAAAGTACTCTCTTAATCAAGAGAAATTCAACAAATTAGAAAAAGGAATCAGATAGACAGTGTCTGAAAGATTGTAATACCATTAGAAATCAAATTAACATCGCGCCAAACAATGATAATCAATCGGAAAAACAAACAAACGAAGAATTTTTAACGATAGGCTGTCACTCAATTGAGTGAACTTCGAATTTCCTGGCAACACACAAACCAGAACCAGATCGGGCAGGTTAATTAAGAAAGGCGGGATATCCAGATGATGTTTAAAAATAAAATAAAAAGGCAACTTTGATCAGAAATAGTCAAACTTTAAAAAAAAGGGCTAGACTGCAAGTTCGGTATTGTAATCACGATTGCTTATTATCATTATACAATAAATTATGTTATTGTACCTTCCGTTGTACATCATTTAAAACACGTTACAAGTTAGACATCCATAATTTAAAAAAATAATTTTTTAGTTAAAAATTATTTTTCTAAAATTTTCAGTTGCTTACTCCAAATAATGATCAATATTCAAAAAGATCAGCATCTACATGAGGAATTGGACCTAGATCTGATCTAAAGATCCAAGCAGCAGTCGACCGAGTGAGGAAAATATTAGACTTATGGAATAAATTTTAAAATAAGAAAAAATATGATTTCAAATTGCTTTTATTTTATTCTCTTACCATTCATTAATTTTCCTATAACTATAATGTCCTACAAAAAATGGATATAACCAGGAATTAATATATTTATACCACATTTTTTGTTTATTTTGAATGTGGTTTCAAGAAAATAGAACAATTTTCTTCAGATTTCTGGAAAAAATTTTATTACTTTTTATTTTACAAAATTTATTTTATAAGAATATTTAAAAACTTTTTAAAACATTTCAAAAGAATTGTAGTATTCTGAAAAAGAAATTTGGAAGATTTTCAAACACTTATTTTCAATTTGTAGAATTTTCTCAAAATTAATTTCAAATTTAAAAGGGTTTCAAAAAGTTGCGTAGAGAAGGAATATTTTATAAAAGACCTGAAAATAAATTGTTAATTTTTTTAAAGATTTTGAAAGGTCTTAAGATGATAAAATACTTTTTTTAAGTCAGTTTGAAATTCATTTAGGAATTTTAGAAGTGTTCGACGACTAAAAATGTTTTAAAACTTCTAAAGATTTTTGGAAATGTATAATAAACTTTTTAAATTGTCGCGAACATAAAAAAGTCTTAAATATATTTGAAGCCGACTCGTATTTTACTTACAGTTTCTGAAAATATTGTAAGAAGAAACTAAAATAATCATCGAAAATTTTATTTTGTATTCAAATTTTTTTCTCTCTTCACATGTTTTTATTTTTGATATTAAGTATTACATTTTTCAATAGTTAAGATATCATACTTGTGAATTTATTAAAATATTACTATTACTATTACTATTACTACTACCTTTTTTAAAAGTAATTTTTTGTGAAGATTTATTATTTTAGTTTCAAAATTATGTATTTTGTTGAATATTAGCATTTTTCTTGAAGTTTTGATAAAATTCATCTGAATTTTTTTAAAATGTATAAAAATTCTCTTAAGAGTTTTAGAAAAGATATATTTGTATTGGATTATAAAAAAATAAACAAATATATCTAAAACATAGATGGTTATTCAAAATTTTTATTTTGCATTGAAAATTATTTCTCCTGTCAAATAAGTAATTTTAATAGAAGACGGAAAATTTTTTTTAAAAGTCGTTTTTATTCGGCTTTGTAGCGGAAATTAGCACTTTCAAACATAAATCATCATCAAGCTTTCCAGTTTCCATCAATTTTATATTATCTTATATTTACCAATGAATTATCTTTTTTATTATCTGGTTAATAAATTATTAAATAAAATCTCTAATCTAATATTTCTTTGAAAACCAATTTTAATAAAAAATGTATAGAAATAATTTTTTCAATAATTAAAAATTTAAGAGTATTTTATAAAGCTGAAAACATAAGTTAGATTTTATTAAAGACCTCGAAATAAATTGTTAATTTTTTAAAAGATTTTGAAACCTTGAAGATAATAAAAACATTTTCTAAAGATTTATATGAACATTTAAAATGATTCCTTTTTTAAAGATTAATTTCAAACATTTTTTTTTAATTTTAAAACATTGAAGAAATTTTCCCCGATTGTAGAAAATGAATCTGAAAGATTTTAAAGAAATTCTTAGGAATCATTTGAGTCAGTTTAAAAGTCATTTAGGAATTTTAGAAGTTTTTAGAAGACTAAAAATGTTTCCAATTATTTAAAGATTTTCGGAAATGTATAAGACATTTATTAAATTTTCAGAACCATGAAAAAGTCATAACTATTTTAAACTTACTCGTATTTTTCTTACCGTTTTTCAACATCTTGTAACATAAAAAATAAAATTCGTAGACATTTTCTAGATACTTCTACAACAAATCTGAAATCTACAAAAATCAATTTGGACTTTTTCCAAAAACCTAGAAAAATTATATTTATAGAAAATTACAACAAATAAACAAACTAAAAAAATAAGCAGTTAGTCGAAATTTTTATTTTGTATTAAAAATTACTTCTCCCTTTATATCCTTCAGTTTTAATATTAACTATTACATTTTTCAATAGTTAAGATATCATACTTGCTAATACATTAAAATAAGAATTAATTATTATATTCATTTTGTGCTTATAATTACTGATTACCTACTGTAGGAAGATCTCCCGTACTTTTTTAAAAAGTCATTTTTTGTTGAAGATTAATTTTGATTTTTTTTAGAAGTTTTATTATTTCAATTCGAAAATTCATGTATTTGATTGAATATTAGCATTTTTCTTAAAATTTTAATTTGATTCATCTGACATTTTTTTTAATGTTTATAAATTGTCTCAAAAATCTTAGAAAAGTTATATTTGTGTAATATTAAAAACAAATAAACAAATATATCTCAAAAAGAGATGAGAATTTAAAAGTTTAATTCTGTATTAGAAATTATTTGTCTTATCAAAAAAGTAAATTTAATAGAATATCAGAAAATTAAAAAGAAAGTATGTTGTAGTTGACTTTGTAGCAGAAATTAGCACTTTCAAACAAAAATCATCATCAAGCTTCTCATTTTTTAGCAATTTTATATTTTCTTATGTTTAGCAATAAATTAACTGTGTATTATTTATTTAATAAATTATCATTTAAACTTTCTAATGTACAATTTCTTTTAAGATCAATTTTAATTTTTGAAGGTATTTAAATTATGCTGTAAAATTAAATGTGTTAATAATTATGTTAATTATGTTCGTAATCAGAAACTCGAGTGACAGTTCAATTCCTTTCCTGGAAAAAATGTTTCAATCATATAATTTTTTTTAATTGATATTTTATTTATGAATTATAATTTATCGGGACATGTGGAAATGTTTAAAATACAAAACGACATGCAATATCTTCAGGATTGACTAAAGAAAAATTTTCGTTGACCCTGTATGTTGCCATGAATCGGTAAATTTGTAAATCTTGCAAGGACTCTGTATTATCATTGGAAAATAACAGAAATTCTTGAAGTTATTTCAAACTAGATAGAGCTATAAGTTAAACATTTTTTAAAATAAATATTTTTTAAAAAAATCTTCTCCTTCGCTTTGCTGGGAATCGAGCCACAGAAATTCCGATTGCCGGTCCGGTGCTTTTCCCTGCATTATTATTTTTTCAATTATTATAGGATATTTTTTCATATTTTTATTTATAGTGGCTTAAGGGAAAAGCACCGACCAGCAATCGGAAGCTCTGTGGTTCGGTTCCCAGCGGAACGAAGATCTTTTTTAGAAAAAATTAAGTAAAAATATCGCAAATGTTCAAAATTCTAACATTTTAAGCAATTTTACGTTAGAAACATTAAAAATTAACGAATTAAATTTTTTCAATTGAAAATTGGATAATTTATCAATATGCACATATTTCCTCATCTTCTAAGTTAATATTTGTTTTGCCATGACAAGCATGAGAGCGCAATAATATTTGTCAATGGCTTTAGAAAGTCACCTTTTGTGGATTATGACAACTAAAGTCTGGACTTTTTTGTCGAAGGAGTAGGGTAAAAAATTCATTTTGATTTGGTATAAAAAGCCAACTTTAGACATATTTCTAGTTTATTTTTGCTCGAAAATAAAAAAAATTAACAAGTTTTTCAATTATGAAAATGGTCATCATCTGCTGCTTACTGGCATTTTGTGTCTTTGAAGTAAGTAATTTCAGAAGTTAAAAAAGGCAAATATTTATCATTTTTAATTAGTTAATTTCAAATTTCGCAAAGAATCAGAAAATTGAATTGTCGACATACAATTTCTGTCAACAATTATAATTTTTACAACTAGGGCAAGGAATTTTAATAAGCAATTATTATAATTTTACGTTGGGACAGGGGATTTCTGTGCAGAATTGTGATTTTGAATTTGTTACAGAGTATTTTATTTTAAAAAATTTTGAACTTGGAACAGGGAATTTTTAGTAAGGAATTATAATTTTTATCAATCTCATAATTATACTTTTTTAATTTTGTTATCAACTTTCCTCGTTCTATATGAAAATTGTAATTTATTGTGAAAGTTTCCTGTCTCAAAGTTAAAATTATAATTAACAGCAATTGCAATTTTTTAATTCTATAGGTAATCCATGCAGATTTGAATGAAAAATGGAAACCATATTTGGATAATTATGCGAAAATTTTAAAAACTTACGAAGATCAAAGAGGAAAACAAATTCAGGTCAGCTGGTAAAAATAATAATTTTAAATTTTCTTAAATTACGTAAAAATTACTTTACTGCAATTATATGTAGGTAAATAATCATTAACCTTTAATTTTTTTTCATTTTTTTTCTAAGAAATCAGAAATAAATAAAAAATACACTCAACTCCCGCTATAAGGACCCCCGGTTTAACGATATTCATGGAAATGATGGCCTTCGCAGTTTCGCCATGAGAGGAGCCGCGAAGTCGAAAGGGTGACTGTGCTCAGTCAAGCCTGTATCGACCCTGTATCTTTACATTTAAATTCCTTTCGATTTAAGATCAAGGCCAAGGAAACATATTTCCGAAACCGGTCTTATATTGGAAGTTGAGTATACTTTTTTCTGGTACGCAGTTATGAAAAGTTGAATTTTGCCACCTGTTGTTAATTTTTATATTTATCTTTCTTTTTCACTTAGCATCGTGTAAATGTTGCGACATATAAGAAGAAAAATACTTCGTGTAGAGATAAGTTCGAGTACGCCACCGACATTTTTCATATTCGTTCAATAAATGAATGTTTGGATGAATGTGTTAGTGACAGCTCTATAAACAACAACCACAAGGTGAGTATAAATATTACTGTCCTCGACATTTCAATGATTTTTTTAATGTGAAAAAAATGAAAAGCATCATTAACACTTATTGCGCAATATTATTAACATTTAGAAATCGAACCGTATACAAACTATGCAGCCTAAAATGCTCCCAAAAGAGGGAAAATAGGGCGTTTTTCACGAAAATATGGAAATGAATTCTTGTCAATTAAATTAATGCATAAAAACAATATTAAAATCAGTTTCAAATGCTTAAGATTTTTAAGATATCAAGTCCAAATGGTGGTCGAAATTAGAAACCAAATGCAGGCTCGAACGGTTTCTGCCGATTATTTCCAGAGCAAATATTGCGCGAAAAGTAAAAACTTTTTTTAGGCGTTCATCACTATCTTGAAGTGGACTGCACGCTCGAGCAGCGCCAATCAAAAACATTTTAATAGTGTGACGGGAGCCTAATGAAAAGTTTATTTATCGGGCAATATTTATTCCGCAAATTCTCGCAGGCGAGTCACAGTTAGGTAAAAAAATTTTCTCTGGGTCAGTAGATATTAACAAGCGGGTTTCTAACCAATTTTAACTTTTTTTTGTAAATTGAAGCTATTAAAATTTCGAATGAATCTGGCAAGGCCGCTTTTAAAAAATCGTTTTTATTCATTCTTTATTTAATGATTTAAATGATTTAAACATTTAACGAATGAGGTTCGCAATTTACAAAACAAGCTGATATCGAAAAAAACGAATTTTTCCCGCGACCCATTCCCGAATCATGCATTTGTTTCAAAAACATAAAATTTATCAACTAATTATAAATGTTGTTAAAATTATTATCAAACTCTGCATAACAAGGACTGGAATTAAACAAAAACTGGCCCACAAATTGCACAAATAATGTATTTGTTTATTAAATTTGTTTTGGCAAATCATCAAATTTATCTACAAATTAATCATTTTTCTTACATTTTTTATGAAGTTCCTAATTTAATAAACACGAACTTCGAAGAAAACGAATTTTGCTGCCAACAAGGGCCTGAATGATGCTTTATAGAATAATTTAATTTTCAACCAAGTTTATAAAAATTACACCAAATATTTGAATTTTCAATCAAAAGGATACATTTTTATTCAAAAATTTGCATTTTCAACAAACAAAAAAAAGATAACACTTCTATCGAAGAGATGGATTTCTAAACAAAATAGAACAAATTTTAACAGTACAAATTTATTTTCAATCAAAGTGATAAATATTTAACCACAAACATTATTTTCACAAAAATAAACGAATTTTAAGCCAAATGTTGAATTTTCCATCAAGGGATTTTCTATTAAAAAAGAAGAATTTCTAAACGGCTCTTGAAATAGGCAAGAGTTGAATGTAATTACATAATCTTCGAATATTATTATATATTTTAAGTATGTATCTTTATATTTATATTTATATATATTTAAATATTAATTCATTATTTTATTTGTTTATAGGCCGTTACAGATTGTTGTGACGAAAAATATAAGGCTAAACAACCACAGTGGAATAGGAATTTAGATGAAGTCGAAAAATGCGTTAATAATATGAATGAGCAATAACTCTCAGTTCTGACTCTACTTGGAAAAGGTTTTCTGCAGTTTTCCTTTCCCTTGGTTAAATTTTTAACAAATTTGTATACTCTTTTAATCAAAATCCAGCTGCAGACGGTTATTTATATTAAGAACTTTTCTGTATGCAAATGTACTATAATATAATGCGAATTGTTCTCATATGAATAAAATAATGTTCTTTATCGTTCAATCTTCAATCCGAAAATACCGATTTTCAACTAAATAGCGTAATTATAATATTTCAATCAATTTTCATTCAGTTTCAAAAATGATTTTCAACAAAAAAAAAAAAAAAAGAAAAAGAAATTCAATTCAAATGGTTGTATTTTAAAACCAAAACGAATAAACTTTTCCCAAAAGCAGTTATAGTTTTTAACAATAATGGAATATTGAAGCCATGCAGACAAATTTTTTATGTGTCAATGTAATTTAAAAAAAGGTTGTTTAAAGCTGATAATGATAATAATAAAACTAGAAATTGGAATTTTTAATAAATTAGAGTTGCAAATTAATTTAGATTTAGTCAAAAGTTAGATTTTCATAAAAGAAATTTGTTTTGAGAAATTAGACTTCAAACAATCAAAAACATTTAGAGAGATAAACATAATTATTATATTTACAATCTCCTTATTAATTTTTTCAACTATGCTCTTAAAACAATGTCATTCCAATAGAAAAATAGGATCAGTAAATTATCCTAAAGGCGCTTTTAATTTTGATAAAAATTAACAAAGTTAAATGTTTTTCAATATTTTAAAAACGCCCAAAAAATAGAGAAAAAAATACTTTTCTGGCTATTTTTTTTGCTAAAAATTCGTTTTCCTCCTTTTTAAGAATTAATTTTTTTGTTAAAAAATTATATAGTTGGGTTTAAAATTAAACAGTTTTGTATATAATTCGTCTTTCTGGCTTCTAAATTCAAGACTTTTGTTGAAAACTAGTGTAATTTTTTAAAATTCATATTGTTATTAGACCATGAACCTTCTTACTGGAAGATGTATCATTTTGGTTTAAAATTCTAATACTTTCTCAATCATAATTGATGAAAATATAATAAATTACAACACATTTTTTGTCTCTTCTTTGTGTTAACAACTGTTTATTAATTTACTTTCGTGCCTTCTGTCGTTTTTTCACAAATTTTTCATTTTAATGCGATTTTTATGAATAAAAACAAAACTACTACTAATATTGATTCACAGAAAATTTATAGCTACGTGATAAGCAATTTTGTACTCCAATTTTAAAATACATAAAAAAAAACTTTATTTATAATAATTACAAGTTACGATAGAGAAGTCGGGTCTTAGAACAGAAGGAGTGAACGATAATCTCAGTCAATGTTCAAAAAGATTTTGATACACGGTGGCCGGCTGAGGAAAGATGAGGACTGACTTCGACATTTTAGGCGTCCCGTAGGTCTTTTGACGAACGATGTCCCGTCCGGGAGCCTTTATAAAAGCATGGGGAGGATGATGTCGGTAAAATTGGGTAAGAGCTTGCTGCTTGCTAGGTTGGGAATCGAACCAGAAAACTTCTGATTTCCGGTCAGGTGCTTTTCCAATTAAGCTATTAGAGGCATCAGAATAAGAACTCCTAATTCAAGAAAATAACGCTAATTTTTAGCCAGGTGTTAATGGTACAAGTAAATATTTTTTAATTTATCTGCTAAATCATCAGAGAATTTTTTTATTCTATTTTGTTGCCCTGAGTTGTACTTTATAAAATTGTATTTTATTATATTTCATTCTATTGTTTTCTATTCCATTCTACACTATTGCCTTCTATACTATTCTATCTTATTATATCGCATTATATTCTACTTTATGCTATTGTAATCTATCCTATCTAATTCTATTATGTCCTTTCCTATCCTTTTATGTTCTATCCTAACCTATAATATCCCAAACTATTATATTTTATTCTATTTTATTATATTATATGGTATCCTAGCCTATTCTATTTTATTGAATTTTTTCTATTCAATTCTATTGATTTCTATTCTAATCTGCTCTAATCTGCTTGCTTCTACTCTCTTCTACTCTATCCTATACATTATATATTCTATTCATCCATTATCTATTTATATACTTATCTATACTCTGTTCTACTCTATTCCAATGAACCTGAGCGAACCAACCCGAATGAACCCAAACGAACTAAACCGAACGAAACAACCCAAAATAACTAACGCTATTAAGCATGCCAAATCAACTCAACCCAAATCATCAATTCCATCGGACCCACTCAAGATAAGGAAACAAACAAACTAACCCGAACTAACCTACCAACCAACTCAAATCAACCAATCTAAACTAATCCAAATCAATCAATCTAAACAAAACCAAGAAATCCCATCCAACCCAACTAACGGACCCAAGCCGACCAAACCAAAACAAACAACCCAAATAAACCAAGCGAAACTAACCAACTCAACCAAATAAACCAAAACGAACCAAACCAAGCCAATGAAGCAAAAGTAACTAACCCAAACGCACAATCCTAAATGAAACTACACAAACGAACAAACACAGGTCAACCAACCCAAACCAACTAACCTCAGCAAATTAGTCCAAACCAGTCAATCCAAACAACCAAACAAAACTTACCAGCCCAAACGAACGAAACCAAACAAACTAACCCGAATGAACTAACCGGATAGAACCATCCTGAACAAACCAATTCAAACGAAAAAACCCAAACCAAATAAACAAAATCAAGCGATTGAACCCAAACAAAACGAAACAAACCAACCGATCGAACCCAAACCAAACAAATCGGATTAACCACTTCGAACAATGCGACCTAAAGATACTAATGTAAATAAACGAGCCTGCGCAAACACACGAAGCCAAAAGAAGCAAGACAAGCCATCCAAGCAATCTAGCCTACGCAAACCAACCAACCCAGACAGAAAGGAGGATAGGGAATTCAAAGGGATTCTCAAAGGGATTCACAAAACAAGTAGCCCGGCATGTCATACCAATCCGACGAAATCTGATTTTTGGTCAGTTTTTTAAGCTTCTATCCCAATACTACTACGAGCGAGAAAATTTGACTCCTCTCGCTTTGGCGTTAAAAAAGTAAGTGAAAAAAAATGTCAGCTAAATGAAAGAAGGATAATTTCAAAGTTCAAAATGTTGTACATTAATAAGGCCAGAAGAAATACGCCAAGAAAATTTGATATATCACAGACGCGAAAATCTAATAAAAAGTGCAGCGACTTGACACCTTTTAACGAAAATGAACTTTGGAATACAGTCTTTTATTCCAAAAATCATTATAAAAATCTTAAAAAATGTATGGTGGCACTTCAAGCTACTCTCAATGAATTGCTGTTGAAAAATTTGAAAAATATAACAAATTGTTCGTTTTTATATTATTATACAACTGTATTATTTTAAGTCCTCGTCTTTCCTCAGCATTTGCTTTCATCATTTGTTGAAGAAAGTCGAAAAGTATTTTGTACTCGATAATATATTTATCTTGCGCTACGCTCTCAGTTTTCGTACTTCCTCAACATTTTTGCACAGAATTTTTAAAACTAAAGGTCAAAACAACAACTGTCATTTGGTGATTGTGAATTCTCTTTCGTTAAAGCTCCTTTGCCTTTAAGGAACATTTTCTAATAACGTGTCTCATGCTTCACACTCGATTCTGTCCAAAATACGAACTTTTCTAAATTATGTTCAAAATTATTAGATCAAATATATATTACATTTATTCATTTAAGTCTGGGATTGTTTATTCAGATATTGAAAAAAGGTACAAACTGTATTTATCCTGATAATTTTAATATTCGTCCCCTTTCTTGTATTAAATTTTATTCTGAGCTAACCTGAAAAACGTATCATTCCATATAATTAATATTACTACTTTCTTTTCCTCAACTCGGGACAGTGACCCCCACCATAAGCATCTGAGGCTTGCGATTGTGTTTGCTCTGTGGAGATGGGAAAATTTCATCTGGCACGTTTCGACGCAATTTCCCCTCTCTGAGAAGACCTGCTTCAGAAATAAAGGAACATGTATCCAACGAGGGGAGGTGTAGGTCAGTTTTGCTCTGGTTGTCGGCCTGACTAGTTGCTTATAATTTTCTTAAAAAATTTTTATTTAGGAAAGATCTGGATTTATTCATCCTTACATTGAAAAGAGTGTGAAGTCTGAAATTGTCCGTTTCTCTTATCAAACTGATAATACGCAATTATAAATACGCTGCTGATAAGAAAAGTTTCAAAATAGATTTTTTTGTCAGTATTGATTAAAGTTAGATTTCAATTTTTCCATTTGACGTTAAAAAATTTATTAAAAATGGATCGTTGGAAGGATAAAGTAGCAATTGTGACAGGTGCGAGTTCTGGAATTGGCCAATCAATTGCGCAAGCCTTGATTAAAAATGGTCTCAAGGTGGTCGGTTTGGCCAGAAGATTAGAAAAAATGGAAGAATGGAAAAATGAGATGAAAAATGAAAAAGGAAAATTTTTTCCTATTCAGTGTGATCTTACTAATGAAGAGGATATTTTAAAGGCTTTTGATTGGATAAAAAAAGAGCTAGGAGGTGTTAATATTCTTGTAAATAATGCAGGAACCTCGTCTATTGGAATGATAATCGGTGAGAGTATTTTATTTTAATTTTTTATTTTATGGACCATCTATTAACCAAAATAATTAAAAAATATTATTAATATTTTATTTATTATATGTATTTATAATACTTTTTTCCAGTAAGAAAAATGGATTTTCTAGCATAAATTTTTAACAAAATAGTTAAATCTTTAGCGAAAAGATGAATTTTCCACAACCAAGATTAAATATATACTAAAAAAACAACAAATTTTAAACAAATTACATACAAATTCTACCAAATAGGTCAATTTTCAACTTATATAAGATACGTTTTCTAAAAAAAGGATATTTAGTTTTTCAGATAAAAAATTATTTTTGTACTAAAAAAAAAACAACTATTTTTCAACTAAATAGTTAAAAATTTTGTACAAAAAGAAGAATTTTCCAACGAGAAGATGAACGTTTTACCCAAAAAGACAACATTTTATGAAAATTGTTGAATTTTTTAATCCAAAAAGGCAAATTATTCCCAAAACACTACAATTTTCAATCCAAAAATATAATTAAAAAAAAAGAAAACTATTCTATAATATAGTAAAATATTTATATAAATAAATTTCGTCATGTAGTTAAATTTTTCACAAAATTGTTGAATGCTCAACCAAAAATATGAATTGCAAACCACAGAAAAATACATTTTCAATTAAATAGTTTGTCTACCTAATTGTTGAATTTTTTAAGTATTATATAATGTATAATATTTAAATGTATAATAATAAATATTAATATAATATATTCTATTAATATTCATAAAAATAATTGAATTAAAAACAAACAGATAAATTTTAACTATTTTCAACTGAAAGTGAAGCAAATTTTTAACAAAATAGTCAAGTTGCCAACCCAAGACATGAATTTTAAACCAAAAATATATATTTTTAACAAAATTCTTAAATTTTCAAGATAAAATATGAATTTTCTGTAAAGCAGTTGGTATTTTGATTTAATAAATTTCAATTTAAAATGAAAAACCGTTGACTTAAAAAAAATCATAGATATTTATAAAAATAGTTCAATTTTCAGCACACAAGATGAAATTTGAACTGATCAGATCAATCTTAAAAAATAATATTTTTTTAACATCAGGTTTCAACATTAAACAAAATAATTAAATTTGAAACCAAATCCATTATATTTCAACCAAGCAAATTAATTTATTATCTAAAAAAATAAATTTTATAAAATGAATGAATTTTCAACCAAATAGTTCAATCAAGAAGATAAATTTTCAAGCAAATAGCACAAGCTTTTATGAAAAAAAAATTTTTTTAAGAAGAATGGTAGTTACATTTTCAGTGAAAAAAAATTATTTACAACTAAAAAAAGAAAAGATAAACGAAATAGTTACATTTTTAACCGACTAAATCAATTTTTAACTAAAATAATCAATCTTTAACTAGATTAGCTGAATTTGAAACTAAATAGATGAATTTGAAACCGAGTAATCGAATATTTTATCAAATTGTTGAATTATTTTAAAGGCAAAATACGAATTTTCTATAAAACCGTTTAATTTTTAACAAAAAAAATCATTTTAAACTAAATAGTTCAATTTTTAACTGAAATGATGAATCTACAACAAAAATTGTTTTTGGAGTCTATTTGATAAAACAGTTGAATTAAAAAAAAATATATAAATTTTCAACAAAATTGTGATGTTTTTAAGAAAAAAGATGAAATTTGAACTAAACTGATTAATACATTTAAATAAAAATTTCAACAACTAAGTTCAACATTCAACTACATAATTGAATGTTTAGCCAAAAAGATCATTTTTGAATCTTGAAGATTTATTTTCTACTAAATAGTTGAATTTTCAAATAAAGGAGATAAATTTTAAAATAAATAATTCCATTTTAAACAAAAACAACATTCAACCAAAAATTAAAGAGTTAAATTTTCAGTTGCTATAATTTATTTTTAGCCAAAAATCAAGCAAATCAAATAAAATTATAAATATTTAACTGGAATAGTTGAATTTTCAAGCCTAAATGTGAATTTTATATGAAACAGTGGAATTTTCCGGTAAAAAATTTGGTTTTAACAACATTAGTAAATTTTTATATAATAGTAGAATTTTTAACTAAATAAGGTTCAAATCTGGTAAAGTAGTTTATGGATGGCCTTTATATAATTATTTTAACTTTGGTATTACTTTTGAAATTCAACCATTAAAATTTTTTAACCTTTTTTTTTACCCCTTTTAGAAAGTTCAACAGAATCGTATAAAAAGATTATAGATTTAAATGTCATCGCACCAGCTATTTGCATAAGAGAGTCTGTAAAAATTATGAGAGACAATAAAACAGCTGGACATATTATCAACATTAACAGGTGAAATAAAAAATATATTATAAAATTGTTTTTTGTATCATTTATAACTTTTTTTTTTAACTTTAAAAAAAAACCTTCCCTAATTTGTTATTCAACTTAAAAAAAGAGAAGAAATATAATTATTTATATTTGTACTTCCTTTTTTATTATTATTGTTTACAACTTAAAAAAATAACCTTCATTAATTTGTTATTTACCTTAAAAAAAGAGAAAAAATATAATTATTTATATTTGTACTTCCTTTTTTTATTATAATTTTCTTTTTAAATATATAGAATTAAAATATATACTCTTCACGAAAAAAATATTTGCATTGTAGATCGAATTCCTTCACTTGTTTAATTGTTATAAACAAATTTTTGGATAAAAATGACATTTGCTACTTTCTGGTGTCTAAATGCATTATCAATATTTATTTTTTCGTTTTATTGTGTAAACGTTATAATAAATCATGACCAAGAATCGAAGGAAAATAATTTTAATTGTCAATAATGATTGTTATAAACAAATTCACTTATAGCTCATTTTTGAGCATAGGAACTTATTACTTTCTACGAAATTGTTTCTTTTCATCTCAAGGATAATAATTTAATCCAAGATATTGCCATTTAACAATAATTCCTATTATTATAAACAAATTTAGTCTTTTCGTCTTTTACATTTACTTGATCAGTTTTATTTTAAACGAATAAGATGAATTTTTAACTTAAATTGTGAATTTGAATCTTAACATTTTTAGTTGCAATGATTAATTTACAACAAACAGATTGAAGTTTCAAGAAAATAGATCAATTTTCGACCAAGAAAATGAATTTTGAACCAGACTGTTAAATTTTCAAGATAAACACCAGTTTTTTACAAAATGCTGGAATTCTTAACCCGAAAATATGAATGTTCAATCAAAAATTAATTTTCAACAAAACAAATCAAATATAAGTTAACAAATTTTTTAGTAAAGAAAGAAAAAAAAGTGTCAACCAAATTGTACACTTTTTAAGCCAAGAAAATGAATTTTCTAAAAGAAAGTGGAATTTCTAAAAAAAGTTCATTTTTACCAAAGTAATTAAATTTTCAACCAAATAACAAAAATTTTGATAATAAAAGCAGGATTTTAAAAAACATGCATTAATTTTTAACAAATAGTTATATGTGCAACTAAAAAAGATAAATTTTTAAATAAAAAGATTAATTTTCTACCAAAAAAGACCAATTTTCACTAAAATATATAAATTTCTAAAAATAGTTGAACATTGAAATTTTCAACACGAAAATATTAATTTTCAATGAAGTTAAATTTAAAGAAATAATTAAATTTTCGCCAAAACAATTTTTTTTTAACACCCACGAATTTTCAATAAATATTTGAATTTCCACCTAAAAAGAAACTGAAGAAGTAATTTTTCAACTAAAACCATTAATTTATAATTATTAAAATTAATTTGTACAGAGGATTTCAGTTTTTTTTCAATAGTTGACGTTTCAACCAAAAATATTGATTTTAAAATAAGAAAATAATTTTCTTCCAAAAAAGGAAAAATTTTAACAAAATATATTAATCTTGAATTAGATTCGATTTTTGAATAAAAAATGTCTATTTTCAACTAAAAATAAAACAAATACATTTTTAGTAAAAAGAAAAATTGGTTTTTAAGCACAAAAAAAAGAAGTAATTTCTAACGAAATAGTTGAATACTCTGTAAAAAAGATTAATTTGTAACTAAATAGTTGCATTTTTAAAACGAAAAATTATAGAATTCCTAATAATATTAATGAATTCTAAAACGAAAAAAACGAATTATTAACAAAAGATAATAATTATGAACCAAGAAATATTATCTAGTTAAGAAAGAAAAAAAACACGATTGATTTTTCAAGACAAAAAAACGATTTTTTTTAAAGGTAAATTTTAAACAAGAAAGTGAGTTTTTTACCAAAATACTTGAATTATGAGTAAAAAGTGGAATTTTTTGGGTTAAGAAAATATTAAGGTTTTATGTTAAAAAATACGATATAATTGAATTAGTACAAAGCTATAAAAATGTTTGTTCACTGGTAATATTTTTTGTTCCTTATGCTTATAGTGTTTTTCAGAGAACAAAAGAAGCGAATTCAATAAAAAGGAAAATTTCCTATGCTCAAGAAATTCAAAATATATAAACATTTGTTCTGAAATTATTTATAACAGTATGGATTATTCATGAATAATAATATATTCTATTTCATCATTAAGATAAATTTAGATATTCCTGTAGAAAATAGAAAGCATCTAAATTTAAAAATTCTATATACATAAGTTTGTTTATAAAAATGATTTATAACAATAAAAATGGTTTTTAATTAACTCTCGCTCTCTCTCATGATTAATTATTAATTTTACATAGTTCAGCGACGAATTCAGTATGAATTATGCATTTGAACAACGAAAATCCAAAATATATCATCTTTATTCATTAATTTGTTTATAAAAAATAAATTAAATATGCAATTTAATTTTCAAAGAAAAATTCTTTTTTTGAAATGCATATGTACTATTGCTATGTGTTTTCAAGAAAATATTAATAAACACGGCAAAGTAGGTAGTAAAAATATAGGAAATTATGGGTTTTTATCCATTTTCATCTGAAATAACAAATCTTTTTCTTTTTCTTTAAAATTTGCTTCGAGGGCCCACTTTGACATTTAATTAGTTTTAGTTTGAAAAATAAATGTTTAAAATCTCTTAAGAACTGTACTTTGTTTTTATTAAAAAGCAACACGATCACTTTTAACGAGACCGCCTACTTTTCGCGAACACGCCCTTTTCCAATACGCATACCTTTAACCACGTCCCTTTCCAATACGCATACCTTTAGCCACGCCCTTTTTACATGTATTTTATTATATGATTTTGTTCATTATTGTAACTCTTATTATCCAGTACTAAAGGAAAATCTACAGAAAAATCAACAGTATTTTGCAACATGTATTGTCCCAGCAAGTTTGCATTAAAAGCCATGACTGAAGTTATTGAACAAGAGTTACAACATGTTGAAAGTACGATAAAAATAACGGTAAGACTTTCGGGAGTACTCAAATGATCACTTTGTGAAAATAGTACACAAAACGTAATATAAATTAATATGAGCTATTTTTTAAATTTGGCAGAGTGTACACCCTGGATTAGTCAAAACAGATTTGGTTCTAAAAAATGTACTTGAAAGGTTTCCTTATGTTGATGTCGAAGATATTTCAGAGGGTGTCATTTATGCATTGTCGACGCCCCCGCATGTTCAAGTAAGTATAATTTGACAACGCCCAGTTCAATCTGACTATGCCGAGTTTGAATTCCTGTAGCTACGCCCAATTTCAAAATTGCGTAAACTTTTCTTGACGGCGCCCTTATATCTACACTCGTACTCACGCCAATTTCTGCCAATCGCATTTATTTTTTGGCCACGCCCCTTCTAATGACACCCTCGACAACGCCCACTTTCTACATTATAAATTGAATAAATTGTCCAAAAATTTTATTTGATTAAATATAGCATAAATGACACTGAATTTTTATTAAATTCTAGGTGAAGGATGTAACTATTACTCCAGTTCCAGGTCGACTTCGACAGAAATAAATCATATAAATATATTATTTTCCGAAAAATTGTCTGAACTGTCAAATACTTGAAACGTGATTTTTATTTTTGAATCATAAATGATGTATTTAAAAAATATAAGTTTATTGTAAATCTTCTGCCTAATAAATGGATTGAGATACAAGTAAAAAATCTTGATTATATTGTGTGCAAATCTTGAATACAATTTTCAACATTAACTTCAGGAAAATTCACTATAAGTTTAAATTAATATAATGCAATATTTTTTTCAGAGAAATAGGAAAATTTAGTTTTCAACTTTAGTTTTAAATAGAAATTTATATTTTTTATGCAGAATCAACAACGTAAATATCCACCAATCATATTAATTTTCTGTAACAAAAAAAAAGAATTTTGAATAAATTACATTAATTTTTAACCAAGTAATTAATTTTTATACTAAAAAGATGAAAGTTTAACCAAAAATGCAACAGCTAAATTTTCACTGAAAAAAATTAGTTTTTAATATAACAAAAAAAGGAATCATCTACACAATAGGTGAATTTTCTCAAAAAATATTGAATTTTTAACAAAGACGAATTTTTTATGCAAACCGTTAAAGTTCTGACAAAAAAAAATATGAGATTTAACAAACGAGTTTATTTTCAATCAAATAGTTAAATTTTACTTTAAATAACTAGTTTTTAACTGAAAAAAAGAATTTAAAAAAAAAAACAAATAATTAACCAAAAAGTGGAATTTTTATTCTAATATTAAAATCTCTAAAAAGATCTCCAAAAGTGTGAAACAAGAATCTGTAAGATATAACAGCAACTTTTTCCTAGTTAAATTTGTTTTTTATTTTAAGAAAAATAATTTTTAACTACATTTAGAAACTCAAAAAAATTTTAATATTAAAAATTTGAAGAGACTTAAAAAATGTTATAAGAAAATGTATTTTTTGACGATTTTGAAATATACAGTCTGTCAAGTTAAAGCGTGGGTAACTTTTTTGGTAAAATATTTTATTTAAACGCATGTTTCTACATGGAATTACATTTGTCAAGGTGTCGAG
>NC_046661.1:85187864-85202386 GCF_010883055.1 Belonocnema kinseyi | reverse complement strand
GAGGGAGCTCTTCTTAATATTTTGACACCAAAATCATGTCGATACACCTTACCGACTGCGAGTAAAGCCACCCACGCTTTAACTTGACAGACTGTATGACATTGATATTCCAGGGAAAATTAATTTTTCATTCTGAGAAAATATTTTTTAAAAATTTAGGCAAACAAATTTCGATTTATGAATAACAATTGAACAATAATTGATTTGCAACTATTAAAAATAAAAATTATTTAACGTGCTGTTAAAAAAGATTGTTTTTTAAAATTTAATTTTCAATTTTTGACCTTCTCCTTTATTAATTTATTCTTAAAATTTAGAGCCGGAAAAGTAATAATATTAGATTTTATTTTTTCAACTAAATCTAAATTTTAGATCTGCACAATTAGTATAGGTTTGGCATTTTTAATTTTGCCAAAAACTTTAAATTTGTCGGAAAATGATTCATTTTTTTGTTTCTTTTTTTTATTTCCGTAGAAATTTGTTTTCTATGTTCAGCATCGTTGGAGTAGATTTCCAGGGGTACTAAAAAACGGAAAAAATTATTATTTGATTAATTTAATTGTCAAAACTTAAGAAATTTAATTTAGACCAAAATCTAAAATAAAAATCATATTTAACGTCCAATAATCAAATTGATGCAAACTCCTGTTAAATACAACAAGAATCCAACGACCAAATTTGGACCACAACGAGAAAAAAAATCCTATTGCAATCTGAAAAAACCAAAAAACAAACCAAATTTTCGGATAAAAATAAAAAAGAGGAAAGAAAAATGAGAAGGCAGCCAACCACATCCCCTTCCTTCTCTTTTTCTTTCTTTCGTCTTTTTTATTTCTATTATCATCAAATTGCAATAAAATAACATTCAGAATAAAAAAATAAAATTGCATTACCAACGTTTCGGTACTCATACAGTGCCCTTATCAAGACAAGAAAAATTTAAGTGGTAGAAATTGACAGCACCCACGAACAGGTGCTCTCTCTTTGATACCTGAAAATCGAATGAGGGTCAGTATGCCAATATGTTTCACAATTACATCAGAAATAGAAAAAGAAAAACAGAATTCATGAAAAAGCCATGCTTTAGAAGTGCAGACCGAAAATCGACGGTGGTGCCATCAAACGAGCCCGCAGGTTTTTAAGATACGATAATAGATTCTTGAGGTTATATCCAAATGATTTGTAGATAATGTAATTAAAAAACTTAATTAATTGAAAAAACCAATAGAAAAACAATTAAAAATACATAAATAATTACCGGAATAATTATTTATATATTTATGCTTGTTTTTCTATTGCTTTTTTCATAAAAACATGTTTTAAGGAAAAACGAAAGATGGTGGAAGTATGTTTGAAAGCAGTTTTCATTTAAATTTTGTAATCATTTTCGACATCAATTTTCTTATCAGCAGGTACCTTTCTCAAAATATTACTCTGTTTTTATGTTAATAATACAGAAGGTACCCCTCCCTTTTTTAGAGTTCAGCTGTGTACTGCAACTATAATCACCAGGTCGGAAATGATCACAACATATTAGATATCAGCTCTCAAACCAGAGCTGCCTTAGTGTCTCCAGAACGTTGGATTTTTCGGCCCCCACCACTCTCCTATCTGGGAGCGACACATTCAAACGTAGTGTGTCGGCGAGCCGGCTCTGTTAAATGCTGCGAAGCCCAGCCTCGTGTAAAGCCGAAAGTGCACGAGCAGGAATCCGACCTCACGAATGACGATCTAGCTGCTCCTCGAATTTATTCAGGTTTTGAAATCCCGAGTTACCTTAGAACCATTAGGCTTATTGCGAAAAGGCAAATATATTTGACTTTATGTAAATAGATATAGGAGACAAGACTTCTGGGTCAAAAATGTTTCAAATTTAATGCTGCATGCCTTAGTCATATTTTTAGTAAACAATGGATTTTTAACCAATAAAAAACAAATTTTCGACAAAATATTTAAATTTTCAACTTAAGAAATTGTTTTTAAGAATAAATTTTTTAACTTTAACATTGTAGTTTATATTGAAGTTTGCAGTTGAAAAAATTAATTTTTAAACCCAAATAAATGCGATTTTATCAACAACAAAAAATTAATTTTTATCTTAAACAAATTAATTTTTAAAGAAGAATAATTCGCCAACAAAGAAAATAAATTTATAACTAAAAAGAATATTTTTCAAGAAAAAAAATGGTCAACATAATTGTTCAATTTTCATCTATAGAAACGAATTTTAAAATAGAAAAATAAGTATTCGATCAAAAATGGACTAATCAAATCTTCAGACCAAAAATGGAATTTTCAACAAAAGAAATTAATCTTCAAATAAGATTATAATTTTTCAACGAAAAATTGGATAGATAAATTTTCAGTAGAAAAATAATTATCAACCCCAAAAAATCAAAGTTTCAAGAAAATATTTCAATTCCCAAGAAAAAAATTTAATTTGCAAACAATTATTTTAATTTTCAAACCAATAACTTTCTACCGAAAACAGAATTTCAAAATTTTCAAAATCAATTTTAAAACAGTAACAATTTTTGTTAACAAAATACATAAATTTTCAACGAAAATCGGTTAAATTATCTGTTTAAAAAATCAATTTACAACCAACAATTTTTCACAAAATAGTGTAATTTCCAAAAAATAGATGAACTTTTAACCATTTCATACAAAAAAAAGAAGTTTCAACAAAAAATGCATTTCCACCCAAAGATTTGAATTCTTGATTAAAATGGATGAATTTTTAAAGAAGAAAAATAATTTTCTACCAAAAAAGAAGAATTTTTGACTGAGAAAGGTCAATTTCCTCCAAAAAAAATCAACCAAAAATCATACAATTAAATTGTTACTATAAGAAAATGTTTTTTCAACAACAAAAAATCGAATTTTCAACAAAACAGTTAAATTATCAACCAAAACAGTTATTTAAAAAAATTTAATTTTAAAATAATTTCATTTTCGATGGAAGAAATGAATTTTCAACTGAAAATTGTTTTAAAAAAACATACAATCGAATTTACAATAGAATAGTTCAATTTTTAAACATATAGTTAGATTTTAATTTAAAAAATTATTTTTCCACCAAAAATGGAATGGACTGAATTCTGAGAGAAAATTAAAATCGTTTGAAAATTTCCAATAATTTTTATTTACAAAAATGTACTTTAAAAAAAATCAAAAAGATTTTGAAACACAATAAAGTTTTTCCTAAAATTTAAAAGAGTGTAGAAGATTTTAAAGCAAATGTTTGAATTTGATAAGATTAAAAAGTTTTTAAAAACATAAATAAACCAGTAAATTCAAGAAATATGTAGAAGAATGGAAGACATTCAAATCTAATTTTAGACTTAAATTTTTAATAATTTAGATTTTCAAAGATTTCGAAAAAATAAACTTTAGAAGCTTTAAGGGAATTTAAAAATATTTCAAGGAGATAAAATTATTTTTCTTAAAATTCCTTGTGAAAAATTTAAAAGATTATGAGTCAATTTTTTCACATCTTGAATTAAGGAACATAATTCTTATTAGGCCTTCTTGTGCAATTTTGTTACACAATTTTTTTAATTATATGTTGCTATAAAAATCTACTTTCAAATTTGAGAAAGTTTAAGAGATATTCAGAAATTTTGAAAGGATTCAAATAAAATTAAAACTTGTAAAGATTTTTCAAGAATTTTGTAAGTCTTCACGAAATGAAAAAAATTATGCTAGGTTCCTAGAAATAATTAAAATAAATTTTTATTTCGAAAAATTAATTTTGGGAGATTATTTTAAAGCATTTCAAAACATTCAAAAATTCGTCAAAAATTGTCAAAGTATCTGAAAAATTTTAAAGGCAATGTTTTTTTTTTAATTTTACAAAATAAAAAAAATCAGGAAAAATTTAAATAATTTTGAAAGATTAGGAGACCAGACAAGAGCAAATTGTGTACAATTATCAGTCTTTAAAATTAAAATTCGAATGCTTTTTTTTAAATTACTTTTAGCACATTTGTTCTCAAGCAGAATCCCCGATTTTAATCGCAAGAGGTTCAATTATTTCCAATCAGAATAAGTAATTACATAAATTTTGAAAATTCAAAATAGATAACTTGGAATAAGTAAAATGAGATTCAAAAAAAGTTTATTTTAATTATACATAAAATTTTTTGAATTATTTCTAAAAATATGGAAACATTAAAAATTGTAGTATTTAAATACACTTAACATTTCAGACTTTTATATTAAATTTTGATAAGATATAATAGATACGTATGTAAAATGAAAAAATAATAATAAAAATCGATAAACGAATAATTTTTTTGGAATGGATTCCAAGAGAAAATTGAAAAAAGATTACAAAACATTTTTTATTATTTCCTAAAATGTCTAAAAAGTACGTAAAATATTTTGAAGCAAAATGTTGTAATTTTTCCATATTACTTAACTTTAGAAAAATTAAGGAACATAATTCTTATAAATTTGAGTAAGTTTTGGAGATATTCAAAAATTTTGAAACGATTCGAATATAATGAAAACTTCCAAAGATTTTGAAAGGAATAATTAACATAATTTTTTATTTCGAACAATTAATTTGAAAAGATTATGTTTAAACATTTCAAAATATTGCAAATGATTTCAAATATTCTCAAAGCGTCTGAAAAACTTTGGAGGCATTTTTTTAATTTTGCAGAATTAAAAAAAAAACAGGAAAAATTTGAATAATTTTTAAAGATTAGAGATTGAAAGGTCTGACAAGATTAGAAAAACAGAATTATTTTTCTAATTATCGGGTGAAAGTTTTCAAGAATTTTTTATTTAAAAAAATGTACTTTAAATAAAATTCAAGGAGATTTTTAAACGCATCGAACGATTTCCTGAAATTTAAAAGAAGAGTGTATAAGATTTTAAAGCAAAATGTTTCAATTTGATAAGATTAAAAAGTTTAAAAAAAGTAAATAATCAAGTGAATTCAGGAAGTATCTAGTAGACTTGATGAGATTCAAAAATTGTAAACTTTAGAAGTGTTTTAGAAACGCAAAATAAACTTTAGGAACTTTAAAAGAATCTCGAAAGGTTTCAGGAGAATAAACATGGTTTCTTAAAATGCTTGGTAAAATTTAGAAGATTATAAGGAAATTTGTTTTTACATTTTGAATGATTTTTTTAATTTTTGATAAAAACTCGAGAGAGTTACCAATTTCTTGAAGAATTCAAAACGTTTTAAACAGATAAGAAATTTTCATAATATTTTTTAAAATCCTATAAAATAAAAATAAAATGTCTAAAAAATCTCCTAGGATCTTTTCTGACACATCTGATATATTCGAAAATCTTTTTTTAATTTTCTTAAGAATCTTATAATAATTATTTACATATAAATTTATAAACTGATAATACTTATTTTATTGTATATGAAATCTTTACAAAAATTTTAATCCTTAAAATACTTATCTCAAAATTACAAAATTTAGCTTTTACAATTTTATTTTAATTGTTTAATAATTGTAATTGGAAATTGATTGGAAATATTTGTAGGATAAATGCAATAAAATTTATTTTATGAAGAAATATCTCATTATTATAAAAAGAGACAAAAATTGTTAAGGTAAGTCTTTGTAGCATTTTAATAACCGTCGTGAAATTTTAAATAAAAACTGTACTCTCTATACATTAATTTTTTTAATTAAGAATAATAATACTTTTATTAATATTGCCAAAATTTATTTGAATATGATACACAATGATTTTTATTTAAAAAATTCCTGTAAATATTTGGTGTTTTTTAAATTTTACGATATTTGTGTACCATGTTTGACCTTAGGGAATAGATTTCAGGAATGAAATTATAAAAATATCTCCATTAGTTAGTAAAATACTATGAAGAATCGCCTTTCAAATTATGGTTGAAATTGAAGAAATAGATATTTCTCTTATCGTTTTTCGGCATATGATTTTTCACTAAATGTAAAGCAGATTAAAATATACTTAAAAAACAAAAATAAGAAAGTTCAGAAATTCATACAGTTTTCTGTTCAGAAAATCCCACACATTTTTTAATAAAATTCCTATCCACAACCACATTCAAAAGAAAATTTTATAACATTTTTATCAAATAATCAGTTTTTTGAATGAGGTCAAGTTAATAACTTTTTGCCTTGTTCTCTTAAAATACTCAAAAAAATATTAGAAAAATTCGAGTCTTTTTAAAAGATGATTAGGACATTTAGAAGTTTGGAAGATATCAACGAATAATTGAGAAATTTTGAGAAATTTTTTCAAGTTTTTAAATATTTCTAGTACGTTTAAAACAAAAAAAAAAAATTAAAACAAAAAAATTTAACTTACTACATTTTTCTGCAAATTTTAAAAAAGCATTCAAGATGTGAAAAAATCTAATCATAATGTTTTAAATTTTTCACAGGAATTTTAAGAAAAATAATTTTATCTCCTTGAAATCTTTCTGAATTCCCTCAAAGCTTCTAAAGTTTACTTTTTCGAAATTTTTGAAAATCTAAATTTCTAAAAAAATTAAGTTTAAGATTAGATTTGAACCTCTTCCATTCTTCTAAATATTTCTTGAATTACTGGATTATTTACGTTTTTCAAAACTTCTTAATCATATCAAATTGAAACATCTTGCCTTCAAATCTTCTACACTCTTCTTTTTAACCAATTTTCGTTGAAAATTTATATATTTTGTTAACAAAAATTGTTGCTGTTTTAAAATTGATTTTGAAAATTTTGAAATTCTGTTTTCGGTAGAAAGTTATTGGTTTGAAAATTAAAATATTTGTTTGCAAATTTAATTTTTTTCTTGGGAATTCAAATATTTTGTTGAAACTTTGATTTTTTGGGGTTGATAATTATTTTTCAACTGAAAATTTATCTATCCAATTTTTCGTTGAAAAATTATAATCTTAGTTGAAAATTAATTTCTTTTGTTGAAAATTCCATTTTTGGTCTGAAAATTTGATTAGTCCATTTTTAATCGAATACTTATTTTTTTAGTTTAAAATTCGTTAGGCTAGGCTTCCGACTCGCCGACACACTACGTTTGAATGTGTCGCTCCCAGATGGGAGAGTGGTGGGGGTCGAAAAATCCCACGTCGTGGAGACACTGAAGTATGGTCTCGTGGCCTTCTCAATTCCGATGGAGCCACCAAGGTTTATTAATTTTTTGACAGAAATAATTTTTTTCCAGTTTCTTTAGCATATTTTGAATAAAAAAGGTCCCTAGTAATTTTGCTCCCAGACCCATACTTTGTGAGACAAAAATTTCCAGTTCGTTTAAACAAATATCTTTTGAGTGGGACGAGTTGAAAGTTCAAGGTTTTCCGAGCCATTTAGCCATTTAGCAACGGTGGCCTAGGAGTTCGCCAAGGCGCTAGTAACGCGGCGGTATACGCTGAGTCAGCCGCGCCCGCTCGGAAAACCATGAACTTTCAGCTCGTCCCACTCAAAAGCTATTTGTTTAAGCGTAGTGGAAATAATTTTTAATAATAATACACATGTTAAGGAAGCATAGCGTGGACTCAGATTACAAAAAAAGTTTATGGTGGATATCTGACATAGCGTCAAGAACTGGAAAAATCACTTTTTTTAAAACTGCCAATTTTTTTCTTACAAATAATGGGTCTGGGAGAAAAATTACTAGGAACCCTTTTTGTTCAAAATATGCTAAAGAAACCGAAAAACATTAGTTTTCTCAGAACATTCAATTTTTCAATTAATTGTTACAAAAATGTTAATAACAAAAAACTAACCACTCGGACGAACAGCCACCTAAAAAATTCGGATTCAGCAGCTCAAAATACATAAAAAAAACCTTGGTGGCTCAATCGGAATTAAAAAGGCCACGAGACCATACCTGGCTCTTGGAATATAGGGGGAGAAGACTTGATCCGAAAACATTTAGTAGTCGGAAAAGTCCCTCTCCCCCTTGACGTATACGATATTTACCATACATTGTTCAAAAACCTACTTATGTACTCTAGAGTTGGAACAAAATGTTTCAATTTATGAAATTTTTTTTGTAATTTATGGTAATATTACATGTACAGTGATGAAAAAGTACGCTTAAATCAAAAGTGCCTGTGCTTTTGAATTCCGCATTATTTTGAAGCTGAAGCATATGAAGTTAAGAAAAATAAATGCTCATTTATTTCAAGAAAATTTTGTACTTAAAGTGTTAATCATACTTTTTAATTAACCAAGTATCTTCTTAATATCTAGAGAAAATTATTTCCGCGAAACAAAGATACAGTGAAACTATTTTATAGCGCCGATTTTAGGGCTGCCGGTGGGTGGAAACTAACTTATTATAGCCAGCTCTGCTTCTGCTATTAAAGAGTTTCACTGTATTTTCGATTTGATAGTATCTACTGTAGTTACAATGCATGACTGTCAAATTCACAACATCTGTGATAGAAACGAAAAAAAATCATTCTTGAGTCATCTATATATTCTATTACACAGCCACACAAAAAAAAGTGTGCGGATCTAGTAACAAGACACACGTATTCCTATGGATTTTGGGGCGCTGAATTTAAACTTGGTATCGAAAATCACCCATCACGTCATGGTTGAGCCATAACCTCAAAAAATGACGAAAAATCATGCATTGATGCAAATAAATTTCAAAATAATGCCAGTGATGCAAATTTTCACTTCAAAAACATGTCGACAACTGTGAAGGATCAACCCTTGCCTGATATCAACTTATTTAACATAACTTTACCCAATAGAACCTGACCTCACATAACCTGAATTAACAGAAATTTATTGAACTACATGTAAAGCTCTGGAAGCATATTTTCCCAGTAGCAAATGTGTGCTACATCGAATGTGTCAACTGGAGCCTAACCCAGAAATAAATCTAACCTAGCCTAACCTAACCTGACCTAACCTCACGAAACACAATTAAACTGATTGTGTTGTCCCGTTGTGTTTCCGGTACCGTTTGAATCAGCTTGGGCTTAACCTGCAAAGAGGTCAAACCTATCCTAACCTAAAAAAACTGACCTAACCTCACCTAACCTAACCTAACTTAACTTCACGTAACACAATTAAACTCATTATATTGTCTCGTTGTGTTTGCGGTACCGTTTCATTCAGCTTCGGCTTAACCTACATAGAGGTTTAACCTATCCTAACCTAAAAAACCTGACCTAACATAACCTAGCCGAATGAAATTCAAGCACACGTGTAGCTATGTAATCGTACGGTTCTCAGTCTTAAATGTGTGCTATATTTAATAGGTTAACTCGATCTCAATCTAAAAATGAATCTAACTTAACAGAACCTAACGAAATTTTGCTTAACGCAACACAACTAAGAAAAGCAGAGAGAAAAAATTTCTGAATAAAACTCTTATTCATTTGCATGTTTAAGTTACAGTTCTACATTTTAATTCATTCAAACATTGTCAGGTTAATTGAAACGGGGTCAATTCTACTTGTAATTCTAAGTTTCTTCAAATGAGTAATGTGCGTCTAAATTTTTAACCACCTGCAGTACAATGAAATGAATTTTATTGTGTTACAACGGGAACACTTAAGTTAAGTTGTGTTGCGTTAAGCAAAATTTCGTTAGGTTCTGTTAAGTTAGATTCATTTGTAGATTGAGATCGAGTTAACCTATTAAATATAGCACACATTTAAGACTGAGAACCGTACGATTACATAGCTACACGTGTGGTTGAATTTCATTCGGCTAGGTTAGGTTAGGTCAGGTTTTGTTAGGTTAGGATAGGTTAAACCGCTATGTAGGTTAAGCTGAAGCTGAATGAAACGGTACCGCAAACACAAAGGGACAACACAATGAGTGTAGTTGTGTTACGTGAAGTTAAGTTAGGTTAGGTGAGATTAGGTCAGGTTTTTTAGGTCAGGATAGGTTTGACCTCTTTGCAGGTTAAGCCCAAGCTGATTCAAACGGTACCGCAAACACAACGGGACAACACAATCAGTTTAATTGTGTTTCGTAAGGTTAGTTCAGGTTAGGTTAGGCTAGGTTAGATTTATTTCTGGGTTAGGCTCCACTTGACCCATTCGATGTAGCACACATTTGCTACTGGGAAAATATGCTTCCAGAGCTTTACGTTTAGTTCAATAAATTTATATTAATTCAGGTTATTTGCCTGAGTACATGATTTTTCGCCATTTTTTGAGATTATGGCTCAACCATGATGTGATGGGTGATTTTTGATACCGAATTTAAATTCAGCGCCCCAAAATCCATAGGAATTCGTGTGTCTTGTTACCAGATCCGCACACTTTCTTTTGTGTGGCTGTGTTATCAGATCAAGAAATGTAATTCTTTCTAACGTAAAAAACATTTCAATGTGAAGAAACATCTTGTTGTATAAAACATAAATGCAAATGTTTAAAAAAATTGTGTAACTGTCTGTAAGGTATAGTAGAATTTAACCAAAAGTATTAAACCTCTCCAATCCATAAAATATTTTTTATGATTCATGAACGTATACAAATGGGTTAAATTAATATATTTTCGAATCATTAAAAAAAATTTATAAAAATATATAATATATATAAGAAATATAAAAATACGGAATTAAAAAATTCCTTAATAATAAAATTCACAACAGTTTATAATATGACCCTATTTGAAAATTCCAGAAAAACAAAATTCCCGACAGAAAATTACCGAATTATAAAATAGCAGAACCAGAAATTTCCAGAATTTGAATAATCAAAAAAATTGTTTTGTTGAATATTATTTTTTGCAATGGAACAAATGAATGATTTTATCAGAGAAATTTCGTTAATGTTGAAAACTCTATAAAATAACTTTAAAACATTTTAAATGGCAATAATTAAAAAAATATGTCATTCTGAATGAGCAATTTCGTTTGAAGATGTGCACCGTTTTTAAACTAACTTCTTCACACAATTTTTATAAAATTAATGTTATTTAAAACGGTAAACGTAGAGCTTTTTTCGCACCACTTAGCCGAAGGGGGGGGGGGTCGATTTGACCCGATGCTTTAAAAAGTCTAAATAGTGTTACTAAAAATTTAAAAAAATGCATGGTTCTTGTTTGAACCTTCTACTTAACAATACAATTTCACAATATGGGTTTTTCAAAAATGATGGATGATGTTATTAACAATAAACAAATAAACTCAAAGAAAAAATATTTTTTTACTTCAAAAATTCATAACTTGTTTTGATAGAATTATACACATTGTTCTATGCAAAACCATTTATTTAGTAATGACAAATTATTTTTTGATCTAAATAGGTACACAGAGCACTATGATTTTTCTTATTCAAATAATATAAAGTGAAATCGTAAGGTAAATACACCTGTTATCGTTCGTGCTCCTATTATCGTTCTAGCTTGATTGAAATGTAATAAATAATGATTTTTTATACTTTGACTTATAAGGAGTAATAAGTGCATTCACCTTACTCTCGCTAGTACAGAAAAAAAGAAAAATAGTAAACTTACCTCAAGTGTGATCTGTCGAAATATATACGTAAACCATAGGGGGGGGGGGGGTTTAATCGACAGAACTGCACTTTGACTGCACTCTATAGTAGACTGAAGGATACAAATGACTTGAAATTATGGGTGAAGCTTCTATCCCAGAGTAAAATTTTTTAGATGGGGATAAGGACCGGTCTTCTTGCTCGGTTCGCAAATGGCACCGATGAGAAATTTCGGCCTGGGTCGAATTGACCTCCCTCCCTTCCCATGGTTTACGGCTTATTATTATTATTATTATTATTATGATTATTATTATTCTGGGTTAAGACCATCACATCCCCTGACGCTTGGATGTTCCCATTGCGTCCCCTTATAAGTCTTAAGCATGGCCCCAAAGCCCTCTCCATACGGAGAGGACCGCAGTCACGCTGTTGGCTAATATTTCAGACTTACTGATGAAGTAACTGACTGTGAGTGTTGCACGTTTCCCCGCATTTCAGGGCAGTGACAGGGAATATAAGTGGAAGTCTCCATTATCCTTTCCGCACATACGATAGAGAGGAGTTTCTTCAAGTCCTATCTTATGTCTGTGATGCCGGAGGTTTCCATGTCCCGAGCTTAAGTAATTCTTTTGCTCGATGAGGGTTTAGCTTTGCGCCCAAAAGTGTTTCAGCCTGTCTGCAGCCAGAGACCGAATCCCACTCATTCTGATCTGACTCGGTCAGCCAGAGCAGAGTGCCTCGGTTTTCTGTCGCTAGCTTATTCTATGCCTCAAACCACTCCCTTACTAGCAGCGACGTGGTCGTTGTTCCATTCAGTGCCATGATAGCAACCCTGCTATCTGAGAAGATGCGAATGTTTCTTCTTTTGCCATACTCCATTGCCTTATAGGCGCACTGGAGCAAGGCCATAATCTCAGATTTTAGAACTGTTGCGTAGGACCCCATTGCAATTGTGAAGCAGAAGTTGCGCCTCACCATTAGCCCATTCCTCTTTCGTGGATAGGCCAACTCGGTGCTTCATGTCGAAAAGGTAGCGACATGTGGACATTTTGTCCCTGAGCATGCTCAGTGTCGACCTCCTCGCGATGTCGATTGGTATCCGCATAACTGTCTAGATAGTGCTATCAGGGGCCATCTTGGGTGTCGACTTCGAGGCACAGTGATACCTCTCAGAATCAGTCCCCTGATTCTTTCCAGTTAGGATTTCAGAGTAGAAAATTCGACCCTGCTCCATTAGACGTCTGCCGTAGAGGATAGTCTGGGTCGCAGGATCGCTGTGTAGATCCTCATAAGTATCTGCGATTTCAAGCCCCAGCTTTTCTCTATGGCTCTTCTACAAAGCCAAAGAGTCGCTACTAGCTTCTTGCACTTGTTTTCCAGGTGCTAGTTCTATGAGAGATTCTTATCCAGAATGACTCCTAGATATTTGGCTTGCCTTTTGATTTCCAGTTTTTGTCCAGGCAATTTCAATGTACTCGTGGTTCCTCACTTGTACCTTCTAGTGAACACAACTGCATCCGTCTTACTCGGATTAACTAATAGTGCAGTCCTCTTACACCACGAATCTACTTTTCTTAGTGCTTGCTCCATTACTCCGAATAACGCATTCAGATGCTGATCGCGCACGATAAACAGTAAATCGTCCGCATAGCCTATAACGTAGTAGCCCTGACTTGCGAGTAGATGAAGCAATTCATTCACTACCAGGCACCACAGCATCGGTGATAAAACACCTCCCTGCGAACATCCCGAGTCAGAGGCTCCACATAAAGAGGTATCACCCTTAATTGTGGTTAGATTCCTATTGGCCTACACTTGGCAGATCCATTCCACGACTGCATTAGGCACACCGTATGCGATCATGGCCGCCCTGATCACCCCGCCAGAGGTGTAGTTTAAGGTTCCATCGATGCCTATGAAGCTTCTAATCCCGAGGCCTTTCTGCTTCAGTTGTCCTTTAATAAGGTTAACTGCAGTGCTTAGGGACATCTCAGTCGAGTGACCAGCCCTAAAGGCGTGTTGTTGCTTGTGAAGAGAACTACTTGACAAGACCTCATCGCGAATATATCTGTCCACGACTCTTTCCACTGTTTTTAGTAGGAAAGATGTGAGGGTAATGGGTCGGAAATCCATGGGTGAAGTATAACCCATCCTGCCTGCCTTCGGAATGAAGACTGCTCGTGCACCCTCCTCCCATGCCGCTGGAACATAACTTAACGTCAGACTAGCCCTAGCAAGTCTTACAATCGGCCCAATGATGATCTCACCAGCTCTCTGTAAGAGGACTGTATATATGCCATCCGGATCAAGAGACTTAGGACTGAAGGACTTCAAAGCCCACCTGACCCTGGCTGTATTAACAATCTTGTTAGCTAGCCGCCGCTTCGGGTCCAGTTGGGCTGCAGGCGACTTTGATTGCCGCCTCTGCCTCTTTCTTGATATCAGTGCAAAAGTATATCCAGCTTTCTTGCTTTGCGTTACGTATTGCACTCCTATACTCATCCCTCATCGATGTAAATGAAGTCCATAGCTCCTTCGGTTTGCTAGAACTGGCACGTCTAAACCTCTCTCTGGTTTGCCTGCGAAGCTTTTCGAGGTTCGCATTCCACCAGTGTGTCACTTCAGCCTTTAGGACCGTTTAGGGCCGATGGGTTCAGCGGATTCCAACACGAACTCTATCAATGAGTGATCTGAGAAAGTGGGTTCATCTGAGACTCTCCACTTCTTGATTTTATCTGTAAAACAGCCGGTACAGAGAGTGATGTCAATGACTTTCTCCCTGTCAAATTACGAGCGTCGGGGTGTTCCCCGTTTTAAGAATATCTAAGTAAGTGGTATTTAGGTATTCCAATAGGTCATTAACTCTTGAGTTGATATCCGTGCTACCCCACAAAGTATGATGGGAGTTAGTATCGCACCCTAGCATAAGAGGAAGACCCCTTACCTAACAGTATTCCACCAGTGTACGTACACCCACAGGTGGATTGGTATCGCTGTCATATGGAAAGTATGGCAATCTCATGACTAGCCTTCCTGTTCCTTACAGACCCATGACTAGCACCATCAGGTTTCTGGAACATAGCTCAAGCAGCG
>NC_046661.1:85186708-85187764 GCF_010883055.1 Belonocnema kinseyi | reverse complement strand
ATCGTGTGACAACTAACAAGGTCACGTTTCAGAGAGGTGTCTTTCAGGGCGACACCATGAGCCCAATCCTCTTTTGCCTTACATTATTGCCACTATCTCTAGTACTACGCCATTCCGACGGGTACTTGTTGGGCAAACCTGCAGATCGAAAGTACAAGGTCACTCATGTATTTTACATGGACGATCTTAAGATCTATGCTAAAAACAGAGAGCAACTGCATCTAGCTCTGGGGATTGTCGAACGATATACTAAGGAAATTGGAATGGAATTTGGGTTAGACAAATGCGCCAAGGTTTATTTGAAGCGAGGAAAACTTAATGGCATCCCTGAAGATCCTGAGCTCGTTGATAGAAGCGCCATACGACACCTTTGCGCTGGAGAGACTAATACATACCTGGGTGTGCCACAGAGCCGCATTCAGGATGTGGGATCCCTTGATATGGGGACAAGAAAGATTATGCACATGAACAAAAGCATTCATCTTGTCTTACATTCCGTGACTCTACATCTCACGCTGTCAAGGTGGTCGCCGAATATTGAGTATTGAATTTCTTCACAACAGCTTTATTCTAGGTACATGACATAGAGTTGCCAATGGAAGAGACCCTTTTCTTAAAATGGTTAGGAATCACGAAGAAGTGGACAAAGGAGCGTTTCTGTATCGGATTAAGAAATCACCCAGATTGAAGTCTGGTACAGAGGGTTTCATTTCGGCATGCCAAGACGGTGTCATTTCCACCTTAACATACCGTCGTTACATTTTGAGCCAAGACATTCCTGATGATAACTGCAGGGCGTGTCATGCACACCCCGAGCATTTAGCTCACATACTATCTAGTTGTCCAACTCATGCGGGAACGGCCCGCATTCAAAGGCACCATGCGGCACTAAGAGTGCTTTATTACCATCTCTGTCACTCTTACGGCATTGAACTTAATATCTCTTCTCCAAATACTGATAAGGAGCCTGAAAAGCATCCCTGCATGTGAACAATGTGCTGAAACACTTGCGGGAAAAATGCAGAAGGAGGTCGTCCTTGAGTCGCTCCGTGTTCT
>NC_046661.1:85183093-85186608 GCF_010883055.1 Belonocnema kinseyi | reverse complement strand
TTAAGGTTCAAAATTTTGGTCTTTTTATCTTTTTTCGCATCTTGCATTGTTTGACCACAAAATCCAATTTTTTATTTTTCATTAATTTTTTGTGCAATAAAAATTTGAATTTTGTATTTTTCAAGAAAATTTGAAAAAGTTATTATGGTGATTTTATAGGGCTTTCAAAAAGCAACGTTTTTATTTTCTTCACATTTTTTTATATCATGCGTTGTTTGGCTTCAAATTTTCATTTTCGTTTGAATTTTGAAAATGCTACAACTCTGATCGTTTTCTTCTTATAAAAAAAGTTGAAAGATACATTGGTGGAATTTTCGAGTACTGTGAATGGCCGTACATAGAATTTTTAACTCTTAAAAAAAAAATATCTGAATAATTTTGAAAATGCTTTAACTTTTTGAATTTTTAACCAAAATGGCTGGAATAATATATTTTATTTCGAGAAACATATGTTTCAAATGCTTGCTAACATCTTATGAAATAAAAAGGTCTGCCCACTGTGTGGGCACACTATATCGTGCTGCTCGCTGCGCTAGTAATTTTGAGCACGTCTTTGGCGTACGACTGTTAGTTCTCGCGCTTCGCTTTCGAGATATATTTATTCTGCGCAACGAATTTGATCTTTGTATTTCCCCCACATTTGTGCACAGACTTTTTTGAATTAAAGGTCAAAGTATAGACAACTGTAATTCGGTGATTGTGAATTCTTTTTTGCTGGAGCTCCTTTTGCTTTAATAAATACATTCTCATCACGTGTCTCGTGCTTCGTACTCGATTTTGTCTATAATGTGAAAGTTTCTACATTATGTTCAACACTATTATATCATACTCGCTGGAGAAGGGACTAATGTGAGGAAAGGGGTTATAGAATTTTTAGATTGATCTAGAATTCTCGTGTTATTTTATAAATATTAGGTTCCTCGCACAAGACTGCTCCGACCCAGGTTGCTGATTAATCTCTCTAGCAATCACCCCAAGTGAAGATCCTCACAAAGTCGTCATGTGAGGTTCCCCACTTGGGTCCGCTAGTATCCAAAGTTTTTTCTTTCAGGCGTCACTCACTTGACTGACACTGTTTTTATTAATAATTTGCCGCCATATTTTTCTTTCCTGTCATACTTCTGTAGCTTACTTCACATTCATGCACTTTTTCATGCAATCTCTCTTGTTTCTGTGGCTTCTTATGTCTCTTCTAACAAGGGTATCATGCATACCATCTAACTATTGTTTTCGCGGTCAGATTAACCCTCGGGCACTGGCGGGGCGGCACTCCATGCCGCTTTTTGATCAAAATTATTATTATTCTTTAGTGTGCGAAAGTACCCCTAGAACGCGTTCAGGTATCTTTAAAGCAACTATCATAATATGTCCCCGTACACCTTTCTGGTTTCATTATGCTCTTATTACTTGTCAATGATCTCGTGAAGAGAAAATGTGCGCGCTCTCGGCACTAAATTTGTATGTAAGCAACATTGTATCACCTCTACCAAGTGCCACTCATGTCAAAATACTGAAGACTCTGATGCCAATATGGAAATTTCTGATGAGGAAAATTGGAATTCGAGACAAAAATACAAATCAACATTCTTATTATGGAACAAATTGTCGCTTCCATATGGGCGGCACTACATACCGCCCGCCGGCGATCTACTTCACCTAGTAGGCGCCAGTGCCCGAGGGTTAAGTATAATTTTATTATCTTTAGATTAGAAAAACATTTAGTTGTTATAGAAATATATTAACTTAGAGTAGTCAATTTTTCGTCTGGTATCGAGAAAATGAATATCCCTAAAAACCGTATAATGCATTTGGAAGTCAAGATTTTTTTTCTCGCGTTTCTTAATTTTTCAATATAGTTACATTCGCCCACATTTTCAGTGGTAAAAAGCGTTTAATTATCTAAACTAAATCTGAACTGTCACTGCTCCCGATTAGACTGTCGCCAATTTATTTCGCTGCTCCCATAATGCACCGGTGCTCTTCCAACAGTTCGTTCAGACACTTTTTCTTAATATCTCTTTTGTAGCTATACTTATTAGGGATTTTACTGTACGATAACCCTGGTACAGTAGACTATACTACACTTCTCGCTACGACACTTCTCGTTTCCCAATTTCTCCTTTGTTCGCTAGCCCTTACTCCTTGTCTCATCTCACGCACACATGCGCGGCCGGCTACGCCGACTGCGCCGAATGCGGGTTGACATAAAAGAGAGGGTTATCTGACACCTCCTGTTCGCTTCCCCTACAGCCCTGAAAACGAGAAGTGTCGTAGAGTCTACTGTATATGGAAAATGGTCAAAGATATTCATTTTCGCTGACCCAGGGATCTTTCTAAATTCCTTTGTTCGTTTTAATCTAAATGTTTAGCTATAATAAGGAATAATATACCTGTCACAGTTTAATTTTTTTACCGTGTACTCTTATTTTTTTCTTGATTGGTCCATGTCTCGCTACCGTATCGTACAAGCGGTACAAATATAGATTTATGTTTTGTCATTTTGGCTTTATTTAATATATTTTTACTTCCGCTCTAAAAAAAATGGTTAGTTGAGCCAACTATTTAGTCAGTAAGATATGGTATTGCTATTGTGTTAGTTGCGACAACCATTTACTTAGTTGCTGGTACTAACTGATTAGCCAGTGCAACTAACGGAATTGTTGTACGAACTAATAAAATAACAGTTTCAACTAATAAAATAGCAGGATCATATCTTACTAACTAAATAGTTGGCTCAACGAACAATTTTTTTCAGTATGAAAAGGGGCCCTGTCTACCAATAACCTTCTTACCTTCGTTTATGCGGCTACCTAACCCCTCATCCATCTTTCGGTCCCTAGTAAACAAGCTATCAAGGTATAAGAGTTTATCAACTTGTATAATTCTCTCATCATTTAATACAATGTTACATATTTAGTTTTTCACTATTTTCTTCGAACTTAATAGTTTTTGTTTTATTTGCTTTAATATATACACTCCCTTTGCTACCCGTATGTATTGTTTTTATAGCTTGTAGTAGCCATCCATTTCCTAAATGTTTAGTTCTATCAGACGCAAAAGAAACTGAGATTTCCAAATATCCGTTACTGAATTCGGGATTACGATCAAATTTTCGTGAATTAAAAAATTTTACGTATAATTACGAATTTTTAGAGTAAATCACGAAAAGAATTCATAAAATTACGACAATGCTCGGTATGATTCGGATCCCTTCGGTACCATTCGGAAGAACGCCTGCGCAGTGCGGTTTGGGCAGCGAATCGGGAGCAATGTAACCTCGGTTTCGACAGGCCATTTCGAAACTCCTCATTGTGTACATACATTTGTCAAAGATTTAGTATTTGAATTCTTTGTTTATCAATCTACCAGTTGTAATATAAATGTGATTCACTTCTGGTGTTGGGTAGTGGTGACCAATACGAGGGTGGATTGATAAGTTTCCGGCCTGACCAAGAAAAACAACGTTTTTAAGAATTTTTTTTTTTTATTTCTCAACATAATCTCCTCCAAGGCTG
>NC_046661.1:85172762-85182993 GCF_010883055.1 Belonocnema kinseyi | reverse complement strand
AAGCTATCTAAGGATGGTACTATAGAACGCCACCTCAAGGTAGGCCTAGTGGCGCCATCTCTTGGTCAGGCCGGAAACTTATCAATCCACCCTCGTACACGTCCAATACACGTGGGTTGTTGCATCAAAGCGCATTATCGCCGTGTCAAAAAAAAGGAACAAAGGTAATTCACAATCACATTGAATTACTCTGAATAAAAATTTAACTACTTAGTTGAAAGTTGAACTGCTTTGTTCAAATTCATTCGTTTTTTAAACATTCATAATTTTAGTTAAACATTAATCACTTTGATTGAAAATATAACTATTTCATTTCTAATTAGTTTTTTTTAGAAAATTGAAATATTTTGGTAGAAAATTGAACTATTTGGTTTAAAATGACCTTTTTTGTTGATAATTAATATTTTCCGTGTGAAAATTGATCTATTCGTTTGAAAATGTATGTTTTTTGTTACAAATTTAAGTATTATGGTAGAAAACCCAAATTTTGTCGAAAATGACCCTTTTTGTCGGAAATTTAAGTCGTTTGTACAAAATTCGTCTTTTTGGTTTTAAAATGTTAGAAAATTCAACTATTTCTATGTAAACTTACATGTTTGTTGAAAATTGAACTTTTGATGCAAATTCGTCATTTTGGTTTGTAAATGGGAGAAAATTCAACTACTTGGTTGAAAATTAACTTCTTCGTTCAAATTCATATTTACGGTATGAGAATTCAACCATTTGGTTTAAAATGGATGTGTCTTGTTAAGAGTTTTATTATTTTGGTAGAATGTCCAAACTTGGTCGAAAATGAACTTGTTTGTCAGACATGTGACTCTTTTGTAGAAAACTCAGTGTATTGTTTTTAAAATGCTAGAATTTCAGCTACTTGGTTGAAGATTTACCTTTATCTTAAAAATGTAGCTTTTGTTTAATTTGTGGCGTGAAAATTGAAACATTTGCAGGGCGGCCGCTGGACCGGAAAACCGGAAATTTTATGAGACCGGGGTATGTCAGTGTGAACGTATTTTTTGACCGGGAATCTTACAAATTAGTAGAAAAAAAATCCGCCCGCTTCGCGGGTACATTCTCATCGCGCCGCGCGCGCGGCTCGCAAGTTTGGGCGCACCTAGGCCGTGCGACTCATGATTCTCGAGCTTCGCGCTCTCTAATATGTTTATTTCGCGCTCGATGATGTATTTACCTCGCGCTACGCACTCGGCCCTAGTCTTTCCCCCACATATGGGCACAGGCCATTCAAAAGAAAAAGTCAAAGCATCGACACCTCGAATTTCGTGATTATGAATTCTCTTTCGTTAAAGCTCCTTCGGCCTTAACGAATACATTCACATCACGTATCTCGTGCTTTGCACACGATTTTGCCCAAGATCTAACCTTTTATAAATTATGTTCAACACTATTATATATGTTATGTATCATGATGACTTTAATATTTGTTTTTTCATTTTGCATTATATTTTATGTTCAGCTGCCCTGAAAATGTATCATTTCAATCAATGTATATTATTACAATTCATAATGTCCATTGATATAGAAAAATGCGTATTTTTATTGTTTTGTTTTTATAATTAAAAAAAATGGACTTCCTTATTTATTTGCAATGCTATTGTTTACGATTTAAACTAAAAATACGCATCCTAGCGTAAAGTGGCTCTAAGCAAATTTGCAGATATAATTTAGGCGACAAATTTTGTTAAATAAAATGTTATCGTAGCTTATTGTATCGTTTTTCCAAAGACTTAATCCTTTTATTTTTTTAAATGTATTTCTATAACAAGAGCTTATAACATATTTGTAGATCTTTTTTGTTAAACAACTTTTGTCTTTTTCATTTTTTTCATCTCTTGTGGCGTTTTTCCAAAAATTTAATTTGTTTATATTCAATTTTCATAATTTTATTTCGTACGATTGTAAAAAAATTTACAATATAGTTTGACTGAAAAATGGAATTTTTCATTTTTCATTATTTTTTGCGCCATCAAAATTTGAATTTTCAATTTTAATTTTCGTTTAATTTTCTGTATTTTTAAAATGCTATAGCTCTCGTAATTTCTATTTTATCATAATAAGTCATAAGGAAAAAATCTTCGTATTTTCAAATACTAAGAAGAACCCTACAGAGAATTTTTGAATGTTGAAAAAAGTGGCCTCAAAAATTTTCAAAATGTGGTCACTTTTTGAGTTTTTATACAAAATGGCTAAACAAATGTCAACGCCCGATTGAAATTTTATGACATATTTTCAATTTTAAAATAATTTCTTCATAATTATTATTTATTATTTCTTCATTTTTCTTTTTTTAAGTTATTAGTCAATAATTATATTAAAATTTATAAAATTTCAGATATTGTTTCAATCTAATATTAGACATTTTTTAATCAAGTAAAAGATCAATTGCCTATTATTCAAAAATATTTGACTTTTCACATAAAATCAGTAATTAGAAAACAAATAATCAAAACTAAAAAGATAATAAACTATAAACGTTAAAATTTTATCTTTTTCACTTAGAAATATTTAATTTGTAAGTGAAATTGTCGTATTTGATGTATAAATAAATATGAAACACTTATCATTTTTAGAAAAAATTCGAGTAAGCTCAAGAGATATTTCGAATTACTAAAAAGATTCAAAATTAATGTAACATTTAAATGATGTAAAATTTGAATATTTCCTAGAAACAATTCGAGTAAGCTGAAGAAATACTTCGAAGTTCTGAAAAGATTCAAACTAAATGAAAATTTTTAGTATTATTCCTAGGAATAATATTTGAAGGCTAAAGAATAGAAACCATTTTCTGAAGATTCTCAGAAAATTTGAAAATGATTTTTTTATCCCGAAAAATTAATTTTAAGAGACTATTTAAGAATATTTACGAAATTATCAAAAATGAATCTAGATTATTTTAAAGGTTTTTTTTTTAATTTTGCAGGATCTGAAAAAAAATGTAGGAAATATTTTAGGAAGAATTCAGATAATTTAAAAACATGTTTAGAACTTTTTTAAACAAATTAAAAAATAATTTAAAATTTGAAAAAATCTACAATTTGTAGATTTTTCAAGCTTTTGAAATAAAATTTTGAGGTTTTTTAATGATTTTAAAACTATTTAAAATACAAATAATTTAACTTCTAATTTAAAAAGTTTTCACTTTATAAAAAGTCTAATTGCTCCATTTTCAATTATTCTGGCTTATAATAGCTTGAAATGGTTTGTAGCTCAGTTTTTATTACTTCAAATAGAAAAAAGTTCAGTTTTAAAGTTCGAAATTTTGAATTCCATTGAGCGTGAAAAATTGATTTGATCAGGGAAATGACCGGGAATTTTATTCTTTGATTTAAACGGCCACCCTGTATTTGGTTGAAAATTCATGGCTTTTGTTACAAATTTAATTATTTTGGTAGATAGTACAAATTTAGTCGAAACTTAAGTTTCTTGTCGTAAATTCAACTCTTGTACAAAATTCGTCTTTTTGAGTTTAAAATGCTGAAAAATTCAACTATTTGGTTGAAAATGTACTTTTTTGTTTAAAATTTAACTCTTTTATTGAAAATTCGCCTTTTTCGATTTGAAATGGTAGAAAATTTCACTGTTTGGTCGAAAATTAATTTTTTTTATTTGAAAATGCTAAAAAATTCAACTATTTTGTTGACAATTTATTTGCTTCTTTAAAATTTAAATTTTGTTGCAAATTCCTCTTTTTGGTTTTAAAATGGTAGAAAATTCAACTATTTTTAAAAAATTAACATTCTGATTCAAATTATTATTTTAGCTATAAAAATCCAAACATTAGATTTAGAATTGATGTGTTTTGTCACAAATTTAATTATTTTGATGAAGACCAAATTCGGTCTAAAGTCAACTTTTTTTGTCAGAAATTTAAATCTTTTGTAGAAAATGTGTTGTTTTGATGTTCATAGACCTACCAAAAGTTGCTTATTAGAAAAATGATAATAATAATAATAAATAAAATAAAATTCTCTGCAATTTCCTTCATTTAAAACAATGGTTTTCTTTGATTTCTAAAATGTTTCATCTTCTGAGTTTTATTTGTCTATGTCAAAATACATATTTAAGGGAAATAAATATTAGAATTTTTTTTTAATATTTTTTTTCTTGCAGACTCGAGAAAATGTTTTCTTGTTTTCTCTGTGATTATAAAACAACGGAATTAAAAAAAAAGCCTGAAAAATTGGGAATATCACAAAAATGTGACGTCATATTTCCACTGCGGTTTTGAAGGATGTGAAAAATTGTTTGAACTGGAAGTTTCATTGAGAAGTCATTTGATCCATAATCATAACCTGCATTGCAAATCACAAACATAACAGGAATTTGTTGTAAACGATGTGGTCAATGCCGGGGCAAAATAAGTTTGTATTCTTGAAATGTGCAAAAAACAGCTAGATAGTTATGCTCTTCTTATTAAGCACATGAAAATTCATATTAATGATTCTTTTAAAGTTAAGTGTCCTTATAAAGACTGTGATAAAAAGTACGATAATGTAAGATCTTTTACTGGACATTTGTCCAAAAAACATAGAACCGTTTCCTCGGAAGCATCACTTTTGTCTGAAAATGAGGAATTATTTTACGCAATCCAAGAGAGTAATGAAGTGCAAATGCAGGAAAAAAATCGGATTGATAATCACGAGTTCGATAATCACGAGTTCAATCATTTAAATGCCAGCAAAACAAACAACCTTCCAGATGAAATAAAAGATGATTGTTTTGAATTATATATTTTGAATGTAGCACAGTTTTATTTGAAATTGGAGTGCCAATACATGATTCCTGCTAGTACTGTTCAATGCATAGTGTCTGGAGAGTTCAGTAATCATAAGCTAGGTCAGGAAAACCTGAAAAGCAGTTTGCAGAGACGTTTATTGGTGGAAGAATTATCTTACGACGTAGTTAAAAAAATTGAACATGATGTTTTTGAAAATGATCTCTTCTTAAAATCTCAGAATTTCTTCGCGACAGATTAAAAGTGAAAAATTTTTTACAAAGATCAATTTAATTATGTAGAACCTCAATCAAAATTTCTTGATAGAACAGACGGTAAAAAGCGATATTTTCATTACGTACCTATAGAAGAAACAATTAAAAATATTTTTCGAGATAAATCGGTTACAAAGGATTTATTTGTGCACATTGAGAATGCTCAACCCTCCCTTTTAAAAGATTTCAATGACGGAACTATTTTTAAAAACAATACATTCCTAAAAGAAAATTCCAAGAGCTTAAAACTTGCTTTGTATTAAGACAGTTTTGATTTAGTTTGTCTAATCGGATCTGCAAAAAAGATACACAAAGTTTTAGTTTTTTAGATTTACCTGATTACCTTAGAACCCATATAAATATATTAAACTGGTTGCCCTTTGTAAGGAGAAGTATTTCAATCATCATAAAGTTTATGGGACAATTGTTCAGATTTTAAAAATTATTGAAACTGATGCTGTACAAATAGAAGTAGGACAAACTATTACAGGAATCCTTGTATTTATTATTGGAGATAATCTAGGCAGCCATTCGATAGGTGGCTATCTTGAAAATTTTAGCACTTCGATTTACTTCTGTCGATACTGCTTGATAACACGAAGTGAGTTTCATGCAAAAGATGGCTGCTCTTAGATATATCCAGTAAGAAGCATCGAATCTTATAATAAGGCTCTCGATGTGATTAAACAAAATAACCTCAAAAGCTACGAGGGATTCAAGTTCAACTCAGTCTTTAACGGATTAAAAACGTATCATGTTTGCAATCCTGGTCTTCCTCTATGCCTTGGCCATGATTTATTTGAAGGGGTAGTCGCGTATGATGTGAAGCTTTTTATTGATAACTTGATTGGAAAAAACGGTTTACAATTGCTACAATGAACAATCGCATTGCATCATTTCCTTATTCCACTGAGGACATGAAAGATAATCCATGCTTGATTGAAGACAAGCGTAGAATTTCGGGTGGAGCTTGTCAAGTATGGCAATTTCTAAGACTTTTCCCCTTGATAATGCAAGACTATATTGAAGATACATTTGATGAAGTGTGTATGTTGTTACTACAACTAACAGAAATTATCGAAATCGTAAGTGCACCAGCTATCGAAAAATCGCGCTTGCCATATCTTCAAATTATTATTAACGAGTATTTTTCAGTAAGACAAACGTTATTCGACGAAAAACTTCGGCCGCAGCATCATTATCTTCATCACTATTTTTTTCAAAAGAGCAATTCGATCACTTCACAACTTCATTAACGTTACAAAATCTTTATCAGAAAAACATGAGCTTTTTCAAAGCTTTATAAGATCAGGTGGAGATTTGCGGATCGAAATTCAAATCCACGAAAGTTCTCGTTTCTCTCTTCAAATCTACACTGAAGAATTACAAGCAGCTGTGCGGGAAGCTAACTTACCGTCATGTATAGACGAATGTAATAAGGTTTCTGTTAAAGGTGCAACTTATAATAAAGGTGATGATTTGTGCGTTCAACAATCTGGTTATCAATATGAAATTCAAATTGGACAAATATGCTTGTTTCTGATCAATGATGACAGAAGAGTTTTTGTAGTTTTGCAAATTCTTGAAACCTTATTTCGACCCAATACTCGAGTATACGAACTTGGAAGAGTTGTAAAATACCAGTGTTTGCCATTGGATCAGATGATAAATTTTGAACCACTGCACAGTTACAACGTAGGACATTTTTCATGCTTCAAACCAAAGTATGGATTCATCGTACATGGCTTATGAGCTCGTTAATGTATTTCTAATATCAAATTTTATTTAGAACATTACAACCTTTATTTTGAATTCTGATAACCTGAAATTGTATTTAATATTAAAAATATTAAAATCTCTTGTATAATTTCTCACGCTTTATGATTTACGCTCTTGTATATATTTCATGAATGTAAATTTTTTATGGTCGAAGAATAAACATTATTTCATTTCTCGAAGATTTTTATTTACGATTAAACAAGATGCTATCGTACCTCGTTCAATAAAAAATTCATTTTTTCACAAATTCCCATCCTGCATGTACAGCTGTACGGACTTTTATATTTATTTTATATTGGAAATCTGTACTTCTGATTACAAGCATAGTCTGCTTTAATAGTCCACAGACCTAGAATGTTCATCTTTAAAGTTCAGTTGGAAGGAAGGGGGAAACAAGTCCCCGTCAAAGCTGGTACAATTATCGAGATAATTAACAAAGCTGTGACAAAGCTAGATCTTCCACCGATGGATTATAAGGTTTGCATTACTTTTTGGTTAATTTTTTTCTTCATACAGGAATTGAAAAATTTCTTTAAAATTTTCAATTGCTTTTTATTTTTCAACTTCTAGCTGGCTTTACTGGATGGAATGCAAGTGGATGAGGATGAAATTTTAATGGGTATGGTACAAATTGAACAAAACGTTCACGGTAGATATCTACAACTAAAACCTATAACTTCTGAATAAGAATTAGATGACCTTAACTTATACAATAACATGCAAACCACTGAGGGTAAGCACATTATTCAGTTCATCTTAAACAAATTAATGCAAAATACATTTCAGAAAAAAATTTAACATTTTTTCTGCTAAAGAGATATTTACTAGTAAATATTAGTTCCACGTTTTTCTAATCTTTGTTTTAGGCGCACAGGATCCATCGTCTCCAGTTCTGCTTGTGATTCCGCATGAAAACTCAGAAAATTGGAAAAACGCTATTTTAAGCTGGTTTTCAGAAAATTTAAAACTTGTTTGTGCTGCTCATGATGTTGCTCATCCTAGAGATAGGAGGCTTATGGTAGCAGGTATCACTGATTCCATGCATTCTCAAAAAGACTATAGAAGGAAGACAGCCAGAAAGTATGCCTCATTTATTGTCGATAAATATTCGGACAGCTTTTGTGATAAAATAAGAAACGAAAAAGTGGGAAATGGCATGGAAACGCTCCTTGATCAGATTTACAACGCTGCTGATTTTAGGAAGAGATACAGCATGGGGACGAAATCGCCGACGGAACCGATTGGAAGTGATGATCAACCAAAAGTTTGCAGGAATAAAGATGAATATGGTTGCATTGCATATATGCCAAAATTATCTTCAGGAGAAACAAAAGAGACTCAAGAAAGAAGCGAGTAAAACTGATTGAACTGTATGGAGAAGGAAACTACGATGACGTGACTATTCCGGTTTTATTGAGAGATACTTACTCGACTCAAAGGTCTGACATTATTGTCGAGAAAGCTCGAAAGATTGAGGACATATTTGAAAAGTGGCCGTTTCTCTATTTTTCTAAAAACTTAATTGATCATGCTTCATGCTAATTGGGAAAACCTGTTGATGAGGTTTGGCAAAGGTCTTTGACCAATAATGCACAAAAAATCCGAAAATACTTTAAATTACAGTGTCTCAATGCTAAAAATGGCAAAGGAAAACAAGCTGATAAACAGCGTAACATGGATACTTTAATAAAGCAAGCTAAAGATATGAAGATTAGATTAAAGTCAGATACACCATTCTAATTTTCAGACTGTTCATGGTGCATTTTAATGAACCCGAAGAACTTTTTTTCAAAGTTATCGATGTGAGTTTATCCAACTCTAATAATTATCTATATAATTATCTATATTTTTATATATAATTATATAATTATCTATATAATATATTACCACGGAGAAAATATACCGCACAATGATATCGCAAAACCTCTATATTTAAATAAAGCGCAATATGATAACGTACAAGAAGTGTTTTGGAGATTTGTACGATATTGTAATGCACTAATATTGCTTGACTTCTATCAGAACCCTCGTATATACGATATGATAAAGTAATAATATAATGCAAAATCTTGCAATCTACGATATCACGATTTTACGATATTATAATTCGATAATTACGATATATAGCGCAAGAATTACGGTATATATTGCAATTCATGCGATATCGTTTTCTCCGTGATCAGAGTACAAATTTTCAGTTTTTGACGCTCTGGCACAATTGTTACTTAATACACTGAAATATCGGTTTAACTGGCAGCTCGAGAGATCTCCGGGTACATCAAGAATCATCAAATCTCGAGCGCAGGTAGAAAGTCATGTATCAACCGAGGGGATATGCTAAACTCGACAGGCGGTAGTTAAACCAAAGGCGCTTAAACCGAGATGTCAGTGTACTTCATTGTAAGGATTTATCCATTGAATTTCCCATGAATTGATATGCGATTGTGTTTCTGCGAAGAAAAATTCATAATACGATACGAATAATAGAGCTATACTTTTACAGGATCTATTTCTGAAGTTGAATTTTTTTTTACATGCTTAGATTTAAACAATTGGAGAATTATAAATGAATTATAGAATTTTTACATTATAAACCTTACCCAAAAAAATTACAACTGCCCCTGAATTTTTTTTACCATTTGTTTATTAAAATTATTGGAATATGATTAATAATAAATTAATAATAATATTATTTTATTTTCTTCAATACTTTCTCATAAAGGGTAAATTAAGTATCATTTAAGAGCGAAACTTTCAAGAATTCAATCGCAAATTGATCCTTTAGAAAATCAACAGAGTGGCCCACTTACATTCAAGTGAGCTTTGTTCATTTTTATAATATTAATAGACTTTATCTTTCAATATTTAGCTCTTTCCTTTTATGACGAAAATGCCAAGTGCGATATTGTTTTGGAACAAAAAGTCATTATAAATGTGGGAAATTTTCTTCAGGGAATACTAATTACAATCCTCTCCTATTATATTTTCGGATATTCGTACCCTCCTGAAATTACAAAATTTCTAGAATACATTCAGAGGTATAATATATATATATATATATATATATAATTTTACAACTATGCTATGCATAATTTTTCCCCCTGTATTTGGAAACATTTATGCTTAACTTAAATATTCATAATTAATATGTTTTAACTGTTTTTACAGAGACATCATGAAAATTAATCCACAAGATGAAAACGACCAAGTACAATCTGGAGGTAAGAGGTCTAAAGACAAGAGAGCCAAAGGAGCGAAACGGCGACGCTTATCTTTCGATACGAATGTTTTAAGATTTTCCAACGCAATAAGTGACTTCATTCCCCGCAACTAATTTCATGTTTTATAATATATAATGTAAGCTTTGTATTTTTTCTTATCCACTGTGATAAACTATGTGATTTTAATTTAATAATTACTCTGTACGTAGTAAATATTAATATATAAC
>NC_046661.1:85168090-85172662 GCF_010883055.1 Belonocnema kinseyi | reverse complement strand
ATGTAATATATAGGAAATTGATCAAATAAATTTTAAATATTCATACATATAATGTCTGTTTCCTAATTATGTCGGTAATATTTTTCGGTTTATTAATTTTAATCATTATAAAATTATCTTTCCTCCTTTACAAGTAAATAGCTATATCCTATGAATGAAACATCTTTATTAAAAATGGTATACAGGTGGAGTTTATAATACATACATTAAACAGAATAAGGCAAAAAGTACCTCTTGTAACTACATATTTATTTATACATGAATTTATGTATAAACAAAGAATGCACAGTAACGTAAAATTTCAAGGGTAATAAGTGTATTACGGTTAATTATACTTTTAATACATAAACAATGTATATGTGTTAAAACTATAACCAAGCGGAAAAAATATAATAATAATAAATAATATTTTTTGTCGGTCAATAATAATTTTAATATATATACATATGTAATGTCTATTAGTTAAAATTATAATTAACAGAAAAGAACTATTATTTATTATTATTATTATATTTTTTCCGGTTAGTTATAATTTTAACACATATTCATTGTATATGTATTAAAAGTATAATTAACCGGAAAAATTTTATTACTCTTGGAATTTTATGTTACTGTCACTGAAAATTACGAACAAATTATAGATTTTTACAAAACATGTAACTGAATGACGATTCCGTTAGCGAAACTGAAAATTACGAATCGTTTTGTAATTTTACGAAACATGTACCTGAAAGACGATTCCGTTCGCGCTACTGAAAATTACGAACCGTTTCGTAATTTTGCGAAACATGTAACTGCAAAAAACTTCCAATACATGTTTCGTAAAATTCCGAAAGAAATTTCTAACAGTGAACTTTTTTCTGGGATTTGCCTTAAGCAAAATATTTGATCCGTACATGACCTACCTGGCATAAACCCACTTTGGACTTCACAAATCTTTTCTTCTGTTATTTCCATTACCCTACGAATAAGTATTTTTAAGTATGTTTTAGTTACGGTACTTAATAAGCTGATCCTCCTGTAATTATTGCGGTCGCTTTGACCTCCCTTTCTTTCGTATATTGGTACGATAATAGATTTCTTGTAATCATCTGGGACTTCTGCCATTTCGATACATAAATTTATCAATTCGAAAGTTTATGTGGTATGTACTTGCCATCGTGTTTAAGCATTTCTGCGTTAATACTGTCTACCCTGGCAGCTTTACCGTTTTTCAAGTTCTTTATTATATATCTAACGTCAGTGACACCAAATTTTTTCAATTGAGTTTTCTAACGCATCGTGTTCTAGATCGCAGTTGTGGTGTTCTACAGCTTCATGTCCGAATAGTTCCCTAAAATAGTCTCGCAAAGCGTCTATTATAGAAAAAAGTGTGCACCCTATTCTAAAAGTGAATTTTGTTATAAAAACATTTTATTGCAACTTATGTCGCTTTTCCATGAATTTGATTTGTTCATTTTTAATGTTTTTTTGTACGATTCAAACTAAAAATACGTATCCTTGTGTAAACTGAATCCAAGCAAATTTGTAGGCATATCTCCAGCGAAAAATTGTGATGAATAAAATGTTACAGAAGCTTGTGTCCTTTTTCAAAAAATTCAATTTTTAATTTTTAGTATGTTTCGATAAAAGAAGTTTATAACCAATTTTTAGCCAAGTTTTGTTGAACAACTTTTGTCTTTTCATTTTTTTCGTCACTTGTGTTTTTTTTCTAAAATGTTATTTTTTTATTTTCAATGCTATTTTTACGAATAAAACAAAAATACGTGTCCTATCGAAAAATTATTCCCTAAAGAATTGTAGCTATTTTTCGGATAAGCTGTATTTTTCCATTCATTGTTTTCAAAGCTTGTGCTGTTCTTCAAAAAATATAATTTCTAATTATATTTTTTACGAATAAAACAAAAACTACGCTTCCTATGAAAAAGTGATTGCTGGTGAATTCGTAGATTTTTTCAAATAAAGGTTTTTTGCGGAGGATATTTTTTTATTTATCGAAAATATTTTGGAAACTGAAATTCTATTTTGAGCATAACAACGCAAAATAGGGAAGAATTTCTGAAGAAAGGATTGTAGTTTTTTTTTTATTTTAAGGTGATTTAGAAAATAAATATACATTTAAAAAATTGTATGTGAAACATTGAGCGCGTAGCGCGAGTGTCAAGATCAGAATGTGGACCTCAAAGCCTACAGAGCTTTGAGCAACTTAATATTAAACTATACTTAAGGACATGCTCTTCGGTGACCACGTGATCAAACTAGTCCCCTTATGAGCATTTTTTTGGTGTTCACTGTGTCCACACGAATTGAGATATCGTGTTTAAAATTTGACAGATTAAATAAAAGGCACTAAAGAACGTTTGTATACATCAATATGTTTATAATTTTAAAGAAAGTTTATATATAAATTGATGAAATAGGATATTACCATTACAGTTATAGCACTTTGCAAATAATGTTTGTTTTGATGCATTTCAGATGTTTTTATTCGCGTATATTGAGCACTGACACAAATTTTGGACTGAATCGTCTAAACCGTAAAAAAAATTAATATAAGCAATAAAATTTTGACATTCGTTGCAAATCAACAAATAAGTATCTGCATACACGTAACCTATCATTATTTTTGGAGCATTTTTAGCGATTTATAGCGCAGAAAAAGAGAAACTTTGAACGTTGATAAAGTCGAGATCACATGAATAAGTTCTCTCATGTCATTTTTGTGTAGAGAGTGAAATGATTTTCATTTTTTTTTGGTCCTCACTACGTCCACACGGATTGAGATATCGTGTTCAGGACTTAGGAAGTTATACAGAAAGCACTAAGGAACGTTTGTATACATCAAAATGTTTATAATTACGAAGAAAGTTTTCTAGTAAAATAATACAGGAATAAGAAATAAACTTTTAACGTCGATAAAGTAGATGCCTCGATTTAAAAAAAATCGAGGAACATCTTAGAATGTGATACTCGAAAATCCGTCCAAGTCCCATCTTTAGAAATGTGCATCTTCAGAAAATAATTAAATTTTTCTAATGGTTATATATTCTTGTGGATTTCTTGTACTGATCTCGACTTTATCGATGTTCAAAGTTTCTTTTTTTCTCCGCTAGAAATCGCTAAAAATGCGAAACAAATAATGATAGGTTACGTACGTGCAGATACTTATTTGTCGATTTGCAACAAATGTGCAAATTTTATTGCTTATATTAATTTTTTTCAAGGTTTAGACGATTTAGTATAAAATTGGTGTCAGTGCTCAATATGAGCGAATCAAAAAATCTAAAATTCATCAAACCAAAAATGATCCGCAAAGTGCTATAACTCGAATGGTAATATCCTATTCTATCAATTTGTAAATAAACTTTCTTTAAAATTATCAATATATTCATGTATACAAACGTTCTTTAGTGCTTTTTATTTTATCTGTCAAACTTTAAATACGATATCTCAATCCGTGTGGACACAGTCAACACCAAAAAAAAAGTTCATAACCGGGGACTAGTTTGGTCACGTGGTCACCGAAGAGCATGTCCTTAATTACGTAGAAAATTCAGAATATGACGACCTATATCTATATCTATATCTATATCTATTTTTTAAGCAGATATTGCAAAAATACTGTATATTTCAACGTTTTCTGAAAGGTTCAATAACTTCCGAATTAACCAACATTTGTTAATGTTGATAGGCACATTTTGAAGCCATTTTTCACCTTACCATACCATCCTATGAGTGTAAATTGTGAAAATTGTCTAATTGAATTGAATGGACTTGAAGTTGTAACAAAAAAGTTGGAAACACTGCAATATTCTTTGTTGTAACAAAAATATTTCTTATAGAATATATAAAATATATAATCATGAAGTTTCTATAAAATTTCTGAAAATATATATTTATTTAATTTTTATTTTTATTTGCCTACAGAAAAGATATTTTCAAATTTTTCCAACTGTTTGTCACAGCTTAAAGTACTTGCGCTTCGATAAGAAAATGTTTACGATTTATACCAATAAGGAGTTGTGATAAGGTGAAAAATAGCTTCAAAATGAGCACAAGGACATTGAAAAATGTTGATTATTTTGGAAGTTATGGTACATTTAAGAAAACATTAAAATTTACACTATTTTTACAATATCTTCTTAAAAGATAGACAAATTGACTTCATCCTCGGTTCATTTAATGCAAAATTTCGAGAGCAATAAACCCTTTAAAGAGAAATTAGTTTAGCTCGGGCATAATTAGAATTAAGAGGACTTAATGAGTCATCAAAAAAGAGGTGTACGATAACTTTTTACACTCACTGTAAAAACTGGGATTTATAAGTGATGTTTTTGATAAAGTTTAATTGAGGTATTCCAAGAGTAAAAAATAAAAATGCGAGCGTGAAGCGCGAGGAACCTCGAGCTCGAAGCTGGCAGGCGATGAGAGTTTTCCCCGGGCAAAGAGAGAAGATTTTTTTCATTGATGTACGAGGTAGTTCAATAAGTCCTTAGAATGAAGTATAAAAACAATTTTTTTTGGGTAAATTTTTTTTTATTTTTCAACATAATCTCCTTGGAGCTCTATACA
>NC_046661.1:85156545-85167990 GCF_010883055.1 Belonocnema kinseyi | reverse complement strand
TCTAGTCGGGAGTGGTGCTGACTGAAAACAGATGATTTGGAGCGATTCGCGCGCCATCTGTTGGTCATTCTAAGGACTTATTGAACTACCCTCGTATCTTGGGTTCTAATTAACCGGCTTAACTTTTCGACTTCTTCATATACTTGTTTTAAGATATACTTAAAAATTAAAAATATTTTTTAAAAATTTCTAGAAAAATTTGGGAAAATAATAAAAATTTAGAAAGGTGTTTCCAAAAAATTCTATTTCTTTTTTTCCGCCAGAGAAAGGTATAAGTATGGTCTACAAGTACTGAAATTATTATACTAATTTTGCCACTGGGTTTTTAAATAAAAATTCAAACGTCAGGTCTTCTATAGCGCGGCGCCATGTAGTAGGTCAAAATAGAGTGTCCGGGGGAAAAATCAGTTGTCAACCTACAATCATTTTTATCATGATGTAAAACGCAATAGAGTCTATGCGTGTACGTAAGGTGAAAAAATGATTAAGATATTAAATCCTTCGTAAAATTAACGTCTGGGCATGTATTAGTCACATAAATAAAGACAAAAGTCAACGATAAACTCCAGACAAGTGTATAATTTTATTTATTACTGCTTCAAAAGTTCCTTCTCAAATAAGCATTGTAATAAAATAATTGCGTTTCACATCATGATTCTAGAATAGACTTTTCATCATAATTTTTCTTTATTTTTCATGATTCCGAAACGTTATTATTTTACAATTTTTGTTTCGGGAGCAACTTTTGCAGCAGTAATAAAATGATACTCTAGTCTGAAAGCTGTCGTTGACTTTTATCTTTATTTACGTAACTAATATATGCCCAGGCGTAAATTTTGCAAATGATTTAACATCTCATCCGTTTATTCACCTTATAAATAATAATTTATTATGTAGTAAACAAATGAGTGTTTTTTATTATTGGACAAGATCGTGAAACGCGCAAGATTCGTTGTGTCAATTGATAAATATTATTTGGCTGAAAACGTTACTTGCTTTAATAATCATTATGATGTTAATGATGAACAAATTTTGGTAAATAATGACAAATAATAAACTTATTATCGACTGACCAAATGTTATGGCAATGAGGCATTGGCAGTTTATTGCAACATGAAAAATGGTTTTTTAGTTTATAAGATAAGATAATACGACGAGAAAACTTTATTTATAAAAGTGTTGATAACAATAATAATTGTTAGGAATTGCCCAAGAGTCTTAACAACGGTTGAAATTTAATTAATTGCAGTTCATTATGTTTAAAAAATTAACTAAATCGAAAGATAGTCAAAGAGCGACATTGTTAAATAAGTAATACGTAATTTTTTATAAAATTTTTTTACTATTTAACAAAGTATTTATTTTAATTAATTCAACGCACAAACCTATTTGTCTATACTGCCGTCCAGACTAAAAAGTTATATAAGTGCTCTCTGAGTTGAAGGAAGATATTCAAGAAAAACCATTTGCGCTAAGAACTTTAGTATAGAAACACATTGGCATTAATGCAAGTACCCCTATCTGGTAAAACGCACGTACTCTTTCCGAGTTTGCAAGAAAAAATGAATGATTCAAACAAATTCCATTAAAAAATCTACTTGTGGATTTTTCTGGAATCAAGTCCCAGCTAAGAAGTACGCAAATTCGCTTGCGGAGTGTTTCGCTGTAAATTTAAATTGTAAAAAAAGATGTGTGTAAAATTACAAAATTTCTCATAATTACATATTGTATCATTGTAATTATCACACACTTCACTCTATGATTTTACAAAAGTGTGTAAAATACATCCTCTAGCGATGTAAATAAAAGGACCCTCGAACAGCAGTGTAATATTGAACACTCGATAAAAATAAAATTACACATTCCTTCGTACGAACTTTACATTCAGAAGGGAACATTCAGTCGTAGCGTGTAAAATTATCATGTGTCTGTAAAATCACTTTCCTGTGATTGAAAATGACATCGAGATTTTTAATTTTACCAAAAATCTTTAATTTTACCCTGGCGGAAACTGTAAGATTTTGGATTTATAATTAATTGAAAATTTAGATTAATTAATCAAATAATATGTGAATACGAAAGCGTCTCTCATTTTCTTTGTTTATCGATGCCTTCATCCTCTAATTTTGTAGAAATTTACAGCTATGTTCAACTTTTTTGACAGCTTTCACACCAAAATAGATAAAATTCGAGCTATTCTTATTTTTCCTTTTACATTTTTTGCTATAGGAACAGAAAAAATGTGGTTATTCAAAACGTATATTTAATATTTTTGTTATGGAATATTCAAACATAAAAAAATACCCATATTATCTTATATGTTTTAGGTAGCTGGTAACGTGTCCGGTTCGTGTTTGTTTAATCTCCATGAGATTTTATACGAAGTTTGAGCTTCGAATATTCAAAAACTGTCGCCCTAATAATTTTTATTTTATTTTATTCTTTAAAATTTATAAGGAATTTTACATTTTCTTGTGTAAAATTATTGGCTGAATTAGAATATCACAACAGATTCAATTGTAAAATTCATCGCTAGGTGGATTATTACATTTTTTCGTTAAACCTTCTCTTACCAATTTCAGGCACCGGAAAGTACTTTTCATACATTTTTATATTGTATTCGGTCAATTTGCTCAATATTTGATATTTTAAACATTCATTTTTCATTAAAAATAACTAAAGATTATAATGTTAACCATGGTAGTCAGACGCAGCTACTCTCACGGTTTGACTTATATAAAAAATGCTCTTTTCTAAAAAATGTCGCTTAAATATATTTTTCCGTTGTAGGGCAGTACATATTGTAAAAATTATATTGAAATTAAGTGAACAAACATTGTTTATGAAAAAAAAATTGAAACCGTTTTTTTTAAAAATCAGATGTTAGCCACAGATACATAATTTTATAAATCTCTATTTATAATAAATTTCAAATTTGATGAAAATAATTATGGTTTGAAAATTAACTAATTAAAATCCAAGATGTGATTTAAGAAAAAGTAGTCTAAAATCTCAGTCTCGTATCTCTGCCATTGTTTCGAATTTTCGAAAAATATTTGATGGGATTCTTTTGCCACCAAGCAATCATATATAATGTGAATTACAGCGAAATCCCATTCCAACGCGAAAATGTACAGGTTCTGTTGACATGGACTCAAATCATTTTTGAAAATTAAAGGCTTAGGAGACTTATTTCACGAACCGGTAATATGAAATTATTAGCCAGTTTAAAAAAAAATTTTGATGTTCAAAATTCTTCAAATCAAAGAAGCATTAATTAAAGATCAAAATACACATTTCAAACCCCATGAATGAATAATTTTTCCAAATGAATTTTCAATAAAGTCGTTTTTACTTCTGTTGTAGTATATGTTTTCCTAAGTGAGCCATTGGATTCTCTCAGTTCAAAACTTCAATGTTAGACTTCGAAAGGTAAATTTTCTAAGTATATAACATAGACTTTGGACTAACTTCGGGGGGATAGAAACGTAAACAGTGGGGGCCTCCTGACTCTAAGAATATATATACATATATATATATATATATGTGTGCGTGTGTGTGTGTGTGTATCTGCCTAAGCTGAAATAACGTTGTATAAACACATACTTTGTATCCATGGAGTTCTATTGACGCCAAGCTCTCGCTTTCCGTAACTCCGTTCTCGGCCTTCCTAGAACTTCTGGCTCACGTAGTTTCTGAGGGGAGCAGGGCGAGAGCGGTTGCGATTTTATATATATATATATAACTATCCTAAGACAACTCCCACTCTGGCTCAACAGATCTAGGAAATGGGATTTAGGTTCGGCTACACCTGGTCCGCAGCCGCATGATGGCGCAAACGAGCGATGTGTGTGCGTGTGTGTTTATTCTTATGTGTGTGATTTTGAGTTTGCGTGATTACTGGCAAGAAGTTTACATAACCTATATTAATTGACCTCGATAGCCGCGCGTGTTTAAGCACTTTCTGCTTATGTTAAGAAGCTGCTGAGTCAGCAGTCTTTGGGAGGTACTGAATCCTCAGAGATGCGAATTTTTAAATTATTATAAATATAAATTTAACCGCACAGTTACATTTATTTCTTCTTATTTTTATGTATAAAATATTCAGAAACTGTTCGTATAAAAATCAAACGGTTTGTAAAAAAGATCGAAAGTTGTGCTTATCTTTCTTATAGAAATAAGATTTAATACTTCATTTTTTTCTATAATCGAAAAGCTGTATTTAAACTTTGACCATAAATGCCGAAGAAAGATTTCTTAAAATAAAAAACATAGAGATTGAATTTGACAACATAGTTGCGTAGTATAAGGAAGTATTCAATTGAAAAAAAAACTATTGCCAAGATTCATAAATAAAATATGTATTTATTTCAGTTGAAATAATATGTATTTATCTTTGATAAATATTTATTTCATTTAGAAGAAATATTTGTTTGGAATAGTGCCCATCGTATTCTACATTGAAAAAAAATTTCGTCCAACCAAGTTTGTAAATTATTAATTGTTTTGAATGATTTATTTTTACTAATGAAATGAAAAAATTCCTTTAAATGGAGAATTTATTTGTATGTGAACTCAATATTTTATTCATCTGAAGGAATGCTTCACTGCTATAATTGCATCAATTCTTTGTGTCAAATAAATACTCCTTTGGAGATCCAATATGCTTTAACGTATCTAGAACTTTTGAGTCAAAGAAATAATTTTGATGAATGTACGACCTATTTATTCTATTCAAAAAATACAGTCAAAGAATTTTTTTACGTCAGAAATAGATATACATCTGGTTAAAATGGAAATTACTGCTGTAGAAGAATATAAGGGGAGAAACTTTTTTGATGGACCTCTTATCGTATTTTCCGTTATTTAGATATACAGGGTGGACACGCTGGGGCTTACATACATGGCGAGTTACATGCTACCCGAATTGCATAACAGCAGGGCAGAAGTCACTATACAGGGGTATTTTCATATTTTGCGCCTTTAAAGTTTCATTCGGATTGGCCGTTCCGTCAAGTCCGTGCATCTTCGGATCAAGTTTATGAGAGTTTCCATGGTTGCGTTCGAAACTTTAAACGGATACAAGTGCCAAAACAATATAGGTTATGTTATATAGTAATTACAAATAATAACAGTGTTTAATTAATAATGAAGTGAGACATGTGAACTGAAAAGTAAACGTAATTTTTTTCTTTGCTAATACCATTATAGAATAGCTGCTCAGTGACAAATACTACAAAATAGTAATAATATTCTGCCCTTCTAGTGGGTGAAGAGTGAATGGTGTTTAACGTTTATTTTTACTGCATAAAAAAAGGTATATTACGAATAGACAGGATATATCTTAAATAAAGTGAATGAAATATATCATGCGTAAACTTTAAATTGACATTGCCTATATTTACTGACAGTGACTAGGGCAAACAGGTGAATCTGAACATAACCGCTTGAAGTTTCGAACGCAACCATGGAAACTTTCATAAACTTGATCCGAAGATGCACGGACTTGGCCGAATGGCCGATCCGAATTCAACTTTAAAGGCGTTCGAGTCTTGGTATCGAGGGAAAAAAGTTATATATTTTTTTTTTCATTTTTCTCAAATAGAATTCGTATAACTCAACTGCATTAGAACTTTCCTCAAAAGCCTCTATATCCCCGTTTTACGCAACTTGCGTAACAACAAAAATACAAATTGGCCTCGACCACGGCCATCATGAAATTTTTATGCCGTCCTAATAAATTTTATCTGGATGTTTTTAAAAGCGATTATAACCTTGTTGTGTCAGAACCAAGACTCTCAGCAGGTGTTATTTGTTCCCATATCATTGCATTAACAAGACAAAAAGAAGAATGAATATTTACTCAATATGAACTATCAGTAAAAAAGACAAGAAGCTAAGAATTTTTTCAGTCTGTTTCAAAGAGAAATTCGTATTTGTAGAGGAAAATTTATACTTCATTTTTACTTCTCACGTAAAATGGTATTAAAAATAGTAATTTTGATGTACTTTGTCAATGGTTTTATTATTTTGGGATTGGCCGGACTTTTTGATAAGGCAAAAAAAATTGTAAGTTAAAGAAATTTTTTGTATATTTCCGCAAAAGAGCACTCAAAAGTAGTTGAGTTGGTACTTGCCTCAACAATTTTTTTCTCGTAAGTGAATAGTTTTCTTATTTTTATAGTGAAATAAAATATCGTGTTGAAATGTTGGTAAAAGGAAAGAAATATAAGATAGATAGTGGTGAGTGTGATAACAAAGTTAGTGTGATCAAGAGAAAACTTTGAATAAAAAGTAAAGTTAGTTATTATCTTTTTTATAACAAGGTAAAGGTTATACGTCTTATTATTTGTGAAAAAAGGTGACTGTCATTATTTATTGCTTTGATCAATTATAAAAAAACCATTTATGTTTTCAGAAAACTCCAGTTCGTAATTGCGTGACCTGGTATTTTTATTTTTATTATTCATACACAAAGCAACTTTTTTGGAATTTTCTAAATGAGGAATTATCACAGGATAATTTTAAACAAAATTCGTCGTAAGTGTAATATCTGTTTTTAATCTTCATTGTAAAATACCAATATCGGTCAACATTTCGAGGCTTGATAAAGAGGTTAGATATACCAATTTTTGCTATAAAAATGTAAGTACAATAATAATTGGTAAATAACATCCTTATATATATTTACGTGAACAAATAATTTTTTAATCAATTGAAAATAGGTAAGTTGTTCAATATTACGGAACGTTTACACCAAATTCAAATTTGCCCTTTTAACTAATTTCCTTATAAATGGCAAAAAATTGTAAGCAAGCATTCATTATAAAAATCAGTGTATGTTTAATTAACAGTTACAAAGGCACAAACTTTTAAAATTTGGAATCTATTGAGTCATTTACATATATCACACTTACCCGTAATGGCGGAAAATCTAAAGTCACTCTGCCAAAGAAAATAAAAAAGATTTTTTTACGGAATTTTTTTTCATCAAAGACGTGAAAGACAAAGTAGAATTTTCTATTTTTGCATTTCTTATTTTTTTTTCTTGGAGATTTCTCATAGAATCATTATTATAGACAAATGGGGATTCTATCCGATTGGATAATGGCTATAAGATAAGCATCAAGAACTGCAAAATTAGCTTTTATTTTCAAAGTACAAATAGCTCAGCCACTGGTTGACTGACATTGGATTTTATTTAATTTTTCAAAATCTCAGCGCGATATTTTATTCAATAAAAATATTCTAAAGATATGTCCCCATGCGACTATCACATGTTTGAAAACCTGAAAAAAATATTTGGCAGGTAAATATTAGGCGTAGGACTTTTTAAAAAGCCTTCGTGAGACATCCACAAACTTTGACGATGTATTTTTCATAAACAGTGACTGTCCAAAATGTGAAATTTGTGCACTTGGACAGAAAATTTATACAACTTTACTTCCTATATCGAAAATCAAAAAGACGTTTAATCGATGTGCATCCCCCCAATTATTGATTAACATAATAGAATAAAGTAAGGACCGGCGGAAAAATGTTTATCTAGGTGAGTATTGCCGTACAAACTAAAACGACACCTAAGTGACTTTGCCACTTAGGTCAACTTTTTCATTGCCAAGTTTAAGAAAAATAACCCTAAGCGGCGATGTGAATTCTTTATCTTTTCAGTTTGTACGGCATAATAAGTTAACGTAGAAATTTACGTTTCAATACTAATCGTGTTTTGAAACAGTTCACGTAAGAGATAGGCAACAATGAATTTAATTTCTAAATTTTAGGGACACCCTGTCGACTTTAAAAAGATGGCTGATTCCGCAGGTCTTGTGGTGAAATTATTATTTTGAGTACACAGAAATCTAGGTGGTGCCTTGCTCTTTTATCCCTTGTTTCTAAATACCATCAAATTTCACGTGTTGTTTTAGATCTCTACGTGAAGCTAACATGTGTTTTTACGAGGATGTTTTCACCTGATCACCAGATCCTAATAAAATTTTATTTAAGCTTTGTCAGTGATAACACAAGATCAACAAAAAGCTGTTTTGATAGAATCTTCGTTCCAATTGCGAGTGCATATCGAAACATGTATTTTGCTATGTGGCATAGTTTGTTTAATGACATATATACCACGCCATAGAGTGAAAAATCCTTGGGCAGTAATTGCTTGTCATATTTATACTATATGTACATGTAATAGAACTATTTTGTTGATACAACATTATATCTGTCGAGACTTCCATTACTGATGCCCTAAGATCTAAAAATAATACTTAAAGAAGGAAAAAATATTGTCTCATAATTAAATAGGAAATATATTAAATAAGAAATATTAAATAAAGAGCTGAATTTGAAAAGGGTGTACAAATATCTAATCATAACTCATCGGTAATTGGTACCTTTGACATATTTTAGTTGTATAAATTTAATAATTAAACTATTTATTACTTACTATTTTACCAAGTTTAACAAGTGTTCAAAAGAAATATCAGAAAATTCGTTTTTTTCCATTGTTATTGAAAAATATTAGTTCTAGAAAAAGAGTGTCGACATAAAAAAGATCCATTTTGATCAGATCTCTAACTTTTACGCAGAAGATTATTGTCGAAAGATAATATTTTTATGATTTTTCCAAAAGATTACAAAAAATGATTAATCAAATTTCTATGAAACTACGATGTAAATCCCTTGAGAAGATTCTTGAGAACCTCCATTTAATGTATCAAGTGAATATTTTTGGGTGAATTTTTGGAACTATACGCGATTCATAGTTTCAAGTTAAAAATTTTATTTTGATTATAAAATTCTTGAAACTCTAATTTTTGAAATAATTTTCAGAATGATGTGGTTGAAGATTACGGTTATCCGTTTAAAATATACAATGGTGAAACAGAAGACCGGTACATTCTGCAAATACATAATATACCTTTCGGACGAAACGTATTAAAAGGGAGTCCTAAAAAGAATAAACCAGTGGTTCTCGTTATGGATGGAAATTTAGGGTCTTCAGCAGACTGGGTTGTAACTGGTCCCAGTAATGGTTTAGGTACTGCACAACTATACATATTTACTAACTTATTATTCTTTATAGTGTATTTCATTGATATTTAATTAATTGTTATATATTAGTTTATATATAGTATTATTATATTTTATTATTATTACAATTCGTTTACAATATTTTCCAGCTTTTCTTTTGGCTGATAGCGGCTACGATGTATGGCTCGGAAATAATCGAGGGAACACTTACTCTAAAAATCACACGATGTTTCTGGAAACAAGTTACGGATTTTGGGATTTTGGGTGAGAATTTGATATAAATTTAACTGTATGAAATGTTTTATATGTAAATAAAAAGTTATAACGAAAATGTTATGACGATAATACTTTATTATTAATTCCTTCTTCAGTTGGTATGAAATGGGAATATATGATTTGCCAGCAATGATAGATTTCATTTTACAAATTACTGGCCAGAAGCAACTTTTCTACATAGGTTATTCACAAGGAGGGACTCAATTCTTCGTTATGAATTCAATGAAACCCGAATATAATGACAAAATTCGTTTAGGAGTGACATTTGCTCCAGCAGTATTCCTTGGAAATACAAAAGGAGCAATAAATTTGTTATCAAAGCTATCCTACCCTATAGGAGTAAGTATTACATTTTAAGTAACTATAATTTGTAATTTTAATTTAAATGTGAGTGTATGTGATTATTTTTTTTACAGCATGGCAACCGTTACGTAAAGGCGTTTACGTAACATAAACTCTGCATTTGTATTTATTAAATAATAATAATAATAATAATAATAATAATAATAATACACTCTCTTAAGCCAACAAAGTTCGACTATCGGAAATTATTTTTTCATGAATATAATATAATCCAATGATAAATTAACTTATGAAGAAACATAACCTCAATCTATGCCATACCCATAGTACTGATTTAAAGTTTCACAAATAGAGAAAAACATTCAATTTGAATTTTTCGATATGTTAAATTATTTAAAATAGAAAAGGAAAATTTTTGTCTGCCTACATTTTGTATGTGAACGAAAAATGTATTTTCTCATTTTAATATTTACCCTACCGAAAAGAATCTTTGAGTATATACTAAAAATTCTTTAGGTCAAAGAATCTCAAAGAAATTCTTCGCAGGCACTTAACTAGATATTTTTAAAGATCCAGGAAACTTGTTTAAATGGTCTGAAGGCTTTAAAATATCCTTTCCGAAATTGAAATAAGAATACGATCATAAATAACGAGCAGAGAGGCTATCTCAATAGAGTAGCCGACACTCAAGGGTCCTTTGTTAAGCTTTCGGATTAAAATTTAGAAGTAGATTTTTTGTAATTTCATAGTTAACAGCCTAAAGCATAATAATTCAGAATCTGTGGGTTTCGATGACTTCAGATATCTAACTTTTTTTTAATGCTTAAAATTGGAATTATTAGAACGTTTCTCGTAAATGGAATGAGATACGCCAAAAAAGACAACATTTTTGAATTCAACTAGAAAATTGTATATCAGTATATAAGTTATAATTATAAATAAGTATAATGAGAAAATTCATCAATTAAAAAAAAGTGTTAATAGTTTGAAGAGGAATTTAAAAAGGGAGAGCGGATTAGCCACGACTAATTACTGTAAATAACTCTGCCCGCCTGGTACGTGACGAATACAAAAGAAACATTATATGACCGTCGCACAACTCTTAAAACAACCACTAAAAGGATCTTGAAAAGGACACAAATCTCTCAAACTATCTCCGAGACTATTTTGTTTCAAATCGACTTTGTTTATAGACTCAAATGGGCCAAGCTATTTCTCTAAAGAAAACTCAAAGATTTCTTTCGGTAGGGTAGCTATTCGAAAAATTTACCCCAAATGATTTTATTAACGATGTTGAGAAGCTTGCTAATCTTAGCACGAAACAACATTTTAAAAAGTAGGTCAAACTGTCTTTCCTTCCACAAATTCCAGACAAATTAGTATTTGTGTTAGAACACGAAGATAACAACAATTTTCCTGTTTAAAATAGTTAGATAGACGTACTATTGAAGCTTAGAAACCCTTAAGCAAATTAAAGTAGAGCAACTCTTGTTTATAACAACTAACTGAAAATTGCAAACCTTTTTTTACAAGTGTGCCTCGATTGTTGGTTTCGGCTACAGTATAGCGTAAATAGGACTCAGGGATGATTTGTAGAGGATAAAATAAAAATAAGCGTTTGTCCGATTACATTTTTTTGTCATATTTATAAACAAATTGTTACAAATAATAAATTTTTTATAATTACCCTGTTTATATAATTATATATTTAAATAATAAATTCAACAAAAGTAAAGTTAGATATACAATTTACAAAACGGGACCCAGAACAATTAAGAATCTTTATTGGTTTCCGAGTTAGGACTGAATTTTTTCAGTCCTGCTGGCGGA
>NC_046661.1:85150623-85156445 GCF_010883055.1 Belonocnema kinseyi | reverse complement strand
CGGAGCTGGCTTGATCTGCGCTTGCTTGGATTTGAGTGACGTTCATTGGCTACGGTGCGCGTCTGTACTTGATTTTTAAATACGTACGCGAACTAGAACCAATGAGCGACGCACAGTTCAAGCTTGCGCAAGTATTTTTGGATCACTGTTGGGAATAATAATCGAATCAAATTTGAAGGTCGATAATACTAATCAACGCTTCTCATTTACCACCACCTTTCCACCCGTACCACTGCAATCGCAATACAGGGCATCTGCTTGTTATTTATGATCGAACTCTTATTTCAATTCATGCCTCTCTGCTTGTTATTTATGATCGTATTTTTATTTCAAGTTCGGAAAGAACATTTTAGAACCTTCAAAGCATTTGAACGAGCTATCTGGACCATTAAATATATCTACCTGAGTGCCTGCGGAGAATTTCTCCGAGCTTCTCAGAGCCTTGAGAATCTTTAGCATATACTGTGAGATTTCTATCGGTATGGTTAGTATACTTTTAATTACAAGTTAATGTTTAAGCTATTATTTGTTATTAATATAAAAATTAACATTAAGTAATATTTCTATGAAGCATGGAATTTGTTGTTAAAGTCCATTGTTGGTGGAAAATGCGATAACAACTTTCTAAATTTTGAAGTTAGGAATTAATTTTAGAATACAAAAGCGAACTGCTGGTCGCAGAATTAGATAATTTTGGCCACTTTAATCTATATCTTCCGTATATATATATAAAAAATCTATCATATATTATTTTTTGCTATGAAAAGTTACGAAAATGTACTACAGGTTATTCAAAATTTTAACCAAAACACGCGTTTTTTATAGCACATTATATAGCAGAATCTGTCAGCGATTAACATTTTTTTATAGTAAATTATGCAAGACGTTTTTTCTGATATAAGACAAAAAAGTGGAATTTGGAAATCCATGTTAAGAATAATAAAAAACGGATTAATTCTTTAACCATAAAATAATTTTTAACAAAAAAGATGAAGTTTCAATTAAAAATATCAAATTTTAAACAAAAATAGAATAATTCAGTTTTGAGTTTATAACAGTTAATATTCAATCCAAAAAATGAAATTTTCTATAGGTTATTAAAAATTTTAATTAAAACACATGAACTTGACACAAAATGGTAAAATTTTTGTCAAAAAAGATGAATGTTTAATCACAACGATTAATTTTTAATTAAACAAAATTTTTTAAAACAAATAATAGAATTAGCAACTAAATTAATTTTCAATGCAAGAACAATATTATAAAAAGAATTTAGAATAAAATAGAATTTACTTATAACCAGACAGGTTCTACACATTATTTAGCAGATTCTCTCAACGATTAAAATTCTTTTATAGTAAATTACGCAAGAAGTTTTTTTCCGATCTGAGACAAAGAAAGTCGAATTTGGGCATCTATGTTAAGAATAATAAAAAACAGATTAATTTTTCAGTCATAAAATAATTTTTAACTAAAAAGCTGTAGTTTCAAAAGACAAATATCAAATTTTAAACAAAAATAGAATAATTCAGTTTGTAATTTATAAAAGTTAATATTCGATAAAAAAAATGAAATTTTTTACAGATTATTTCGAATTTTAATTAAAAGAGTTGAACTTGACACCAAATAGTAAAAGTTTAAAAAAAAAATGATATTTCAAACACAAGGATTAATTTTCTATTTAAAAAAAATGGTTTCAAACAAATAATAGAATTTTCAACCTAATTAATTTTCAATGCAAGAACAATATTATCAACAGTATTTAAAATAAAATAGAATTCACTTAAAATCAGGCAGGTTCTACACATTATTTAGCAGAATCTCTCAGCGATTAAAATTGTTTTATAGTAAATTATGCAAGACATTTTTCCAATCTAAGACAAAATAATCGAATTTGGACATCTATGCTAAGAATAATAAAAAACAGATTAATTTTTTACACATAAAATTAATTATCTACAAAAAAGACGATTATTTTTCAACCAACAATGATATGATTAAAATTTTCCTTAGACATTAATTTTTAACAAACAACAAAAAATAAGGAAAATAGTTCAATCCTAAATAAACAAGATAATATTTTAACAAAGAAAAATAATTTTCTACCAGAAAAACGAATTTTCAATTGAAAACATTAATTTTTAATTAAAAATACAATTTTTCATCCTGAAATTTTCCAGTTGAATTTTTAATCATTTTTTTACGAAATAGTTGAACCCTTATCAAAAAGATCAGTTTTCAAACAAAAAGTGGAGTTTTCAACAAAAAAGATAAACTTTTAATTAAAAATATACTGATATAAAACCAGAAATAGGATAATTCCTTTTTAGTTAGAAGAATTAATATTTAACAACAAACAAGTAAATTTCAACAAATGAATTGAAGTTTTACTAAAATAGATGCATTTGAAGATACAAACATAGTTGATCTTTCAAGCAAACAGATGTATTTTCAACCAAGAGGATTAATTTTATATAAAAAATTTATTTCTAAACAGTTCAATCTTTAACGAAAAAAGGTCGATTTTAAACTAAAAGGAATAATTTTCTACCAAGACATGAAAATTAAAAAAAATTAATCATTAAGTACAAAAGGTCAATTTTCAATTTAAAATATCAATTTCCAACCAAAAATAGTAGAATCGAAATTTCTTTTGAAGAAATTTGTTTTTGACAGAATAAAAAGGATTTTTTTTAAATAACTCAATCCTTAATGAAAAATATTAATTTTCAACCAATAATATTACGAAAATAGTTGAATTTCCAATCAAAAAGGTTCGTTTTGAACCGAAACAGTTGAACCCTCAATTATGAACTTAATATTCAACGAAAAATTAAATAGTTCAGTTTTTAGTTAAAAAAATAATGTTCAACTTAAAGAAGTGCAATTAAAAACAAAGCTGAGTTCTCTACCAAAACAAATTGAAATTCAAAATATCAATACGTTTTTAACCAAAAATGGAAAGTTGCATTTTCACTTCAATAAATTAACGTTGAAAAAAAAAGAATTGTCAGAAAAATGGTTGAATCCTAAATCAGTAAGAAGAGTTTTCAAACATGAAGATTAATTTTATACTAAAAAAGACGAATTTTGATCAAAACCCATACATTTTTTAACAATTAGTTAGATTTTTAACTAAAAAGATAAAAACTTTAATTAAAAAAATTACATTTTCACTAAAAATGTCATAGTTAAATTTTCTGTTAAAAAAATTAATTTTCAACAAAAAAAATTGTTATAAAAATTATTTCAAAGGAGATCGAATCCATTTACCATTAGGCAGATTCTACAATTCAAGTCTTGGAATCGATCAGGAAGGAAATTTTATTGTTTTTAGATTACATTTTAAGAAAACTTTTTTCGTCATAAAAAAATTCTATGTTCAAAAGATTAATTTTTAACCAATAAGATTAATGTTTTACAAAAAAGACAAATTTCGAATCAATTACTTGATTTTTAAACTATAAGGGAACAGTTTTTTAAAAATTTTTTGTTGAAAATGTTCAACAATTTAAATGCATTTTTTTTATGTCTTTACTAAAATTGTTTCTTGGTTAAGAACTCATCTCTTTGTGTAGAAACTTGATTTTCTTACTGAACATGAACACAATGAAAATTTATCCCTTTAAGTTGAAAATTCAACTGCTTTTTGAAACTTGCCTTTTTGGGTGGATAACTCAACAATTTTGTAGATATTTTTCTTTTTGCTTTGTTCATTCTAGAGCTTTGCGCTCGATAATATATGCATATATACATCTACAACTGTAATTTGGTAGTTGTGAATTCTCTTTTGTTAAAGCTCCTTTGTTGAGAACTCAATTATTTTGTTTAAAATTTGTATTTTTTGTTTGCATTCGACTACTTGGTTAAATGTTAAACTAAATGAGTAAAAATGGATCTTTTTTTGGGTTGAAGATTCATCATTTTAGTTGAAAATTCTTTCTTTCTTTGGTTGAGAATTAATCTTTTTTGTTGAACATTTCTCTAATTGTTTTAAGCTTGAACGACCTTTTACGAATTAATTTTTTTTGTAGAGGATTCATTATTTTAGTTAAAAATGTATCTCTGGTTAAAAATTTTAAAATGTTCTTAAAATTAATTTTTTTTATTCAATTTAGCTGTTGTTGTTTTAGAATAATCATATTTTTTAGTTTTTGGTTGAAAATTTATCTGCTTATTTAAAAGTTTAACCATTTTGTTAAAATGTTATATTTTTTGATGAAAAAATAACTATTTGATTGCAAATTTGTTAATTTCTTACAACTGAAAATTAAACTTTTTCATTTTCAATGTAAACGGTTTTGTTAAAAATTTGGCTTTTTAATGAAAGAGTTGCATTTGACACCGAATAGTTTAACTTTTAACCGAATAGTTAAATTTTCAACCTACAAATATAAATTTTAAACTGAATGGCGAAATTTTCAAATAAAAAAGATTAATCTTTAACCAAAAAGAGTTGCATTAAAAAAAAGAATTCTTAATGAAAACTTAGTGGTGGATATCTTAAAAGAAAAAGAAAATATTTTCAACTAAATATTTAAATTTTTAACCAGAGTTGAATTTTCGAACCAGCATGTAAATTTTCAACAAAGTAGTTGACTTTTTAACCTGCAAATATGAATTTTAGATAGAAAATGTAATATTTTATATTTCAACGAATGCAGATGCAGCCAAGAGATGCTTTGTAAAATAAGGAAACGAATTTTCAATCATAAAGATTAATTTTCTGTAAGAAATTCGAATTTAAACCAAAAGTAGCAAAGTTACTTTTTTACACAGACAATTAATTTATTTCCGAAAAAAAAGAATTAAAAAAAAAAGTGAATTTTTTATCCAAAGAGATGAATTTTTAACTAAAATTATGAATTTTTCAACTAGAAAGACGAATTTTAAACAAATAAAGAATTTCCAGTTAGGAAATTAAAAATGTGTACCACTTCTTAAAATTTTAAGTCAAAAGAATATTTTTCTGTAAAACAGTTACAACACCTTGACCCTCCATCTACCACCATCAACCAAATTTTTTACAACACCTTCACCCACATGATATTTTTTCAAATAGTTATTTGTTGAAAGTGTTATTTTGAATAAAATATTTCATTAATTTCAATGTAATTTGAAATATAATAATAATTATTTTAATTTTAAACAAAATATTTATGTTTTTCATAAACTTTAATGTGATAAGTCCAAGGGAAAGTGGGAGACTTAACTGATCCCGATAATTGAAAATTGGCAGAAATTTGCCTTACAAAGTAGTGTAATGATTTTGTATAAATCGGAATAATGAAACAGTTATTACTAAAAATTTTATGACATTGAATGCATGAACTAATGTTGGGGGATACTTAACCAAGATTTTCAGGGAAGAGTTTACCAAGTGGCAAGAGGCTTATTACATGTGTTTTTCAACATATTAGGTCATTGTTAATTATTATAATGCGCCTTCAAAAATTTTACTAAATTGATTTATCAAAATTGTGGTGTAAAAATGCAAAGTTCATTATTTAAAGAATATGATTATCATCAACGTGAGCTACAAAATCGTAGTAAATTTTATTTATCAATATTAGATGTAAATTAATCTTTAATATAAAAAAGCTCATTTGGAATAAAATTGTTAATTTCCTACCTAAAAATGAAGAAAATAAAGATTAACTACAGTTTCAGATACAAAACTCATCCCTTGATCTCTTGTATTATTTTATACTAATATTTTGTAACATTCATTAAATATGTATAACATAGAAAAGATAAGCTTTTCATTTATTCTTTTTCATAAAAAGATAAATAGGCGCTCGCCGTGGCGCACGCAAGAATAC
>NC_046661.1:85148900-85150523 GCF_010883055.1 Belonocnema kinseyi | reverse complement strand
CTCCTAAACTAGAACCGGCTTTTTCATGCGGACACCTAGATATAAAGTTGATGAATGTCAATACTAGTACTTCTTGTTTAACATATTTGGTAATTATTTAAACAATGTCAGTTTGTTTGAACAAGTTTTACATTCTCATCAGAAAAGATAATAATTTTGTTTTAAAATTGACCACCTTGTTTTTGTTAAATGTCCACGCTTTGAGACCTTCAGAACCTGAAAAAACAGGTATTCGCAAATATGTCTATCGCTGTCTGTATTCATTACTCTACACGGATTACTGATTGGATTAGCCTTTGGTATACTCTTCAAGTGTCCTAAACTAAAGGTCAAGTACTTTAGCCAGTCATTATGGATAAAAGTGCAATAAGTGAGACCCTTTTAAAAATTTTCGAGAACTCTATGTACGAGATTAAAAAAATCTCTGTGCGTTTGTTCTTAAGCAAGTAAAATTTTGCTTTCTGAGAGCCGTATAAGATAATCATAACAACTTTTTGAATTTTCATGACAAATTTTTTATTCAAATTTGGATGGCACAGAAAATAATGAAGAATAAAAAAATCCATTTATCGGTCTAACTATGCAAGACACAAAAAAAGACAAAAAAGCCACAAGCCTGCACTCAAAAAAGATCTACAAAATTTGTTATTGATCATTTTTTGATAGGATTCGTGTTTTTTGTTTTATTCGTCAAAATCAACATTAAGCATAACAATATTTAATTTCTGGACAAACGGCACAAGCTAAGAAAAATCAATTAGACAAAAGTTGTTTCACCAAAAAGAGCTATAAATTCATCAGTTATCATTTTTTGAGAGGATTCCAAGAAAGATCTATAAATTTGTCAGCAATCCTTTTTCGATGAACCGCACAGTTTTTGTTTCAATTGTAAAAAATAACATTAAAAATAAAAAAATATTCTTTAAGTGACACGAGGTACGAAAAAAGTTAATAAATAAAAGTTGCTCATCCAAAAACGATTTAAAAATTTGGTTTTACTCATTTTTTGATAAAAATGGAAGATTGAAGTTTTAGAGAAACGACACAAGAGACGAAAAAAATGAAAAAAAGTTGTTCAACCAAAAAAGATCTTCCAATTTCTTACTAGGTCTTGTTATGAAAATTCATGAAAAATAAAAAAATTATCTCTTTAGAAAAATGACACAAGCTACAATAGCATTCTATTTAACAAACTTTTTGTCTAAATTATATGATAAAATTAGTGCAAATTAATAAGCAACTATTAAAGTAATCATTGAAAAATAAAATTTGTACATTATTTTTATGTATCTGAATAAGTAGAACCAGTTCGAGGTACAGAAATAAATATAATATACATTTTATATGATGTTGTTGAAAATATCGTGGAATGGTTCACATTTGGACAAAATCGAGGGCGAAGCACGTGATACGTGATGATAATGTGATTGTTAAAGCCGAAGGAGCTTTAACAAAAGAGAATTTCCAATCAAAAAATTACAGATGTCGATGCTTTGACCTTTAACAGAGCGCAGGGAGCGCGGTAAATACGAGGGTAGTTCAATAAGTCCTTAGAATGACCAACAGATGGCGCGCGAATCGCTCCAAATCATCTGTTTTCAGTCAGCACCACTCCCGACTAGA
>NC_046661.1:85145473-85148800 GCF_010883055.1 Belonocnema kinseyi | reverse complement strand
CATCAATAAGTGACGAACCACGTTCAGGAAGGCCCGTAGAAGCAAGTACTCCCGAAATCATCAATAAAATCCACGATATGGTGTTGAAAGATAGAAGATTAACATACAGGAGGAAAAAAGTGGTTTAAATGAATGAGAATTATTTTAAGTCGATTTTATGCTTTCAGGATGATCATTTTGATAATAAGAGATATTTCAGGTTTCACTCGTGTAAAAAACTACAAATTGTTTGCCGAAGTTTCGTAAACATTGCAGTTCACATCTTCAGGGCTGACCTAAAACTGATGTATCAGGTCATATTGTTCTTAGGTATACTCTCTATGATGCTTGTGATTGGCCAGAGCGCCCCACCGTGGGGAATGGTCGAAGTCCAATCCGGAGGAACGGAAAGCCAAATCGGATTGGTATTATATCCATTGTCCCTATTGATGTTATTAGGGCGTTTTAAGATTTCTATTGCTTCTCCCATGTTTTCTTGGAAATTTGTTGTGCGTTTTTGCAATGACTGTTGTTTCATCAAATAAAGTGTTATGACCTGTTTCGATATGATGTTCAGCTAGTGCTGATTGCGTGAAATGTTTTAGCCTGACTACTCTCATGTTCCTTAGTCGTTCCTGAAGATGTGAATTGCAATGATAACGAAACGTCGGCAAACAATTCGTAGTTTTTTGCACGAGTGAAACCCGAAATATCTCTTATTATCAATTATTTTAAGTGTTTAAAAAACTTAAAATTATTAATAAAATACTTGGAAATTCGGCACTTATTTATTAAAAATAATGAATACTAATGCATATTATTCTTTAAACATTCCTCAAGAGATGATTATACTGTATTGACAAAAAGGTTTATAACAAGTACTTATTTTCTCTATTTTTTCGGAAACCGAGCTTTTCACATTTAAAACTCCATATTGAATTGAAAAGGCCGCGGGCACGGGTTAACGTGTAAACAAATGACGGATTTTCTTCTTCCAGAATACGAGCAATTTGGAAACGAACGAGGGTGCTCATAAAAATTCGAAAGTCGGGCCCTGAAGCTATATTTAATCTCTATATACAGTCGCTAATCAATCGGACAGTCAGTTTGACTATAAATTTTCTATTAATTAAAATAATATTTCTCCTAATAATATGTTTATGCAAAACAAATCTGTCGATATCGATAAGGAATTGCTTATTTTTCGTGCATGAAGTAAAATGCTGCAATAAAAGAAATGTAAATACTTATTAAGTAGGATTTCACTTAACAAAATCATTTTACGTACAAACATTACCAATAATGTTATAGAATTTTTTTGAGTCGGTCGGGCACGTTGAAGTCTTGCCTGCATCACCCTTATTAAGAGTCTTCACGAAAAAAATCTGCGAAGATATATCATTCACGAAGCCGCTTTGTTTTATGGTCATATCTTCGGTTATTATTATTATATAATAAACATTTAATATATTGATCTTATACCGTTGATTATACAGCACTTTTAGCTTCAATTATATTTTCAAAACACATAATTTCTTTAATAATCTTTTTTTTAATACCTAATATTGGGTAAATTGTAAAACTCGATACGATTTTACGAAATAACTTTTTATATACTAAATAAAATCTTATGCTTTAAACTTTTTAGAGTATTTTGGCTGGGTTGGTTCCTTACTTTCCTGCTGGATGCTCTACGAAGCAGTTGCTTCATTTTGGATTTGGATTTGAAAATCCCAGTACGTATTCAGTCCCCTTAATAAAATAATACATATCACTGTTATAATTTTTTAAAGAAAATTGATTCAAGGTTTATTCTGCGCAGATACGTTTCGCCAATACGACTATGGAGTAGCTAAAAATTTGTTAAAATATAAATCAGTAACTCCTCCAGAATATCCCCTGGAAAAGGTTACAGTACCTGTAGCTATTTATCATGGAACTAACGACTTCTTAGTTGACCCAAAGGTTAGTGGAATAAAAATTTAAATAAAATAGATGACCAGAGATTTGTGGTTATTAAATATTTAAGGCACATCACCTGATATATGGCCGTAAGTACAACAAAAATTTACTTTTTTCAGGACATCAACTTGCTTGAAAATAAACTGAAAAATATTGTTCGTGTTTCAATCTGCAATGCAAGTTTAAATCATTTTGATTTCAATTATGGTAGCCACATACGTATGGAAGCATACAATGATGCTCTGAAATTGCTGGAAGGGTACTAACCTTATGAATAAAAAAAATAAAAAGAAAGGAAAATTATTTATTGGACAAAACAAATGATCGGGCGTCAAGATAAAATGCTGAGAACTTTAAAGAAGGAAACAAATAGTTGCAACTCTATTTTTTAAGAGATGTAATCGGATTTGAAAGGTCCCACTGGGAAACATTTTTCGTAATTTTTGCTGCAAAAGACTGCAGAAATTTTTCCTAAATATGCAAAATACATCCGGAAATAAAGAGAATGGAACTCTAGTTATGGTTAAATTTAATTCATAATGCGACACGATCTTGTAACTTGTACCATCAATGATTTAATGGCTTTAGGCAACTTTAGACTTTTTTACTCCCTTACGGAAATTCCGCGAATAGATAAGAGTTTAGTTTATACCAAACACAAATCTGAAGGTTTTTAACTGCTTTATTCTACCTATATATTATTAATAATATACAATAATGTAATTTTCTACTAAAATTATAAATAAAATAGATACAGAATGACGTAACTTTCTATTTATATTACATTTTCCTCTAATTTTTAAATGTTCAGAAAAATCAGAAAAAAAATTAGGCTTGATTTCTGACTGGTTAATTTTTCATTGTCTATTCTTATTTGTGGCTTTGTTGATTCTATACATTATGGATGCCATATCGGCATGATGCTCAATACAATGGATATGGATTATCCGCTAGAAATCTATTGTCTTTGATGTGAAAAAAGTATAAATGTTAAGAAAATAAAGAAAACAAAAATACTTCAAAGAAGTAGGATCCACTTTCCATTTCAATTCCAATCCACGAGAAAACTAATGAGAACAGGCCTTGCAATCAATTCACCTATTAAAATATCATATTTTCTTTCTTTAAGTTAAATTTAAACACTTAAATTATTAATTGCTAAATGCACAGTTTGTTATCTAATACTTTATCCTTTACATTATAGTGGATTTTCAAAATACTTCATCAATTTTTTAATTTACTCTGAAAATCTTAGTTCTGCATACTATTTTCTATTTTCTGTATAAAAAAGACTCGATGAACCTATCCTAAAATCTTAGATATCAAAAACCATATATAAAAAAAGTTTGTATATGTTTCTGAAAAATTATTTATTATAATTCAGGT
>NC_046661.1:85135427-85145373 GCF_010883055.1 Belonocnema kinseyi | reverse complement strand
TGGACTGTGACTGCACCATATATCTAGTCGGGAGTGGTGCTGACTGAAAACAGATGATTTGGAGCAATTCGCGCGCCATCTGTTGGTCATTCTAAGGACTTACTGAACTACCCTCGTATCTAAAAAAAACTTCCAATACATATGTATTAAACCTAATACAGAAATTCACTCCTGCGGCACGTGAAAGAAAACGAATGTTTTCATAACTTTGCTTATAAATTGCCAGAAGACAAATATAAAAATTTTCTATCACTACGCTATAATTGTATCCGATGAGAATTTTTGATAGTTATTGAAATTATAGTTAATAGATAAATTTAATGTTAAATCTAAAACCTGGAGGAATAGCCTTAACCGTATTTTTGAATATACAGTTATTGCATAACAAATATTATTCCTAACTAATTGTTATAAATAAATGTACTTATTTAACATTTTTCAACGCAAAGCATTTTACTTTTCTGTAGGTTTTTTTTTTTTCATCTCAATAGTAATAATAATATTATTCCACAAAAAATCTCTTTCGACAAAATATATATTTTAATAATTATTATCTTTGTATTAATTATCATTGAAAACACAATTTTTACTTTCTTAAGACACATAGAAGTACAAGAGTTTGCAGGGAAAGATGTATGGATTTAAAAGATGCTCAAGTTGTATGCAAGGATAGGAACGTTCGGAAGAAATTATTTTATAAGAAATGCGTGACATGGAGTATAGTCATGTGATCTATCACGTATGATGAATTTTGTGAATCTCTCTGCCTGGGGTGATTGCTAGAGATATTGATCAGTGACCTTTGTCGCAGCGCAGCTTTCCGCTCATGACTTCGACGGCTATGTTGGCTGTAGCATCGCTACTGCCAGGAGTTTCCATATCATAGAAGCAGGAAACGAAGAGGAAAGAGGCTAAAAGGAACACCAAAAACCGACATACCATCGATAAGTTCCTTAACTGGTCGCTTTACGAGGAAAGAAAGAAGTTATAAGTACCCAGGTTAAAAAGTTATATATAATTTATGTATAGTGGATAAGACAATTATATGTTTGATTTGTTTTATGAACTTTACCATGTAAAACAAATGAAAAATATCAGTGTTTTGTCCAATATATATAAATTATATATAATTTTTTACCTGGGTAGTAGAACATCAGCTACGTCTCCGGATGATATTTCGATTGGGAGCTATCAACCGACCACTCTCACAGGAATGCCATGCCAGTTATTAACTTTGAAATTTATAATGACAAGTATTTGATGCTCTACTAATTTGACCACTGCTTCTATTGAAGGAATGGCCTTTTTCTTATTTTTTGAGCGAATTTTCGGAAAATAAAAATAGTCAGCGAAGACGATCTTGAAAAACGAAGGCGTCAAATTATAGACGAAATCCTCTTCTCTAGAAGAATCATCAACCGAATAAAATCGGAGGTTGACACTGCATTCCACTAGCAACTCCAGGTTGCGCAGATCAAAAAGTGCTTAACTGAAAGCCGAAAATAAATGGAGACGTTTTTAGATGTCACTTTTATGCAAAGGCTCTGGAAGAGAACCCGTGAGGGTAGACAACACCAACTCTTCGTGAGTGTCTATTCCGAGTTGATGCATAGAGTGACCGAACAACATCTGGCAATAATTAGCAACATCGTACCCCGCAGTTGCGATGGAAGAGAAGGATAATTAGATAGAAGAGTACGTGTGGAAGATAACAAATAGGTTGAGGAAGCGTAAAGTGGGGATAAGAGAGAATATAGGGAGTGAGGAGTAGAGTGCGTTTTTGAAAGAATCGTTACAGGGTTCAGATTCACGGAAGAGAGATTATGGGAGTAGATAAAAGACAGACGGCAGAGAAGGATAAGTTAAATGACGAGGAGATAGAGAATCAGATAAGGAAGTTAAGATGGTCAAAGTCAGCACTGCTGGACGGTATTGAGAACAATACTTAGCTGTATATATTTCACTTTCCTTTCCCTTCTCACTCGCTTCTTCCTTCTTTCTGTCACTTTATAAGCGGCTCATCGCGCTTTATCAGCGCTCATCTATAAAGAGAAAACGATATAAATTTCAGTAAAAAATTCAATAGATATCCGGGATAAACGAGAAACTTTTTAAATTTTCTACTCCGTCTAAATTATTAAAATCTTCTTTTGAAGGTTGAGAAATATGAAATTTAGGAGAAAGCCAGCAGTAAGTCTTCAAACCTTTCAAATGTTACTGATCCAGGAATATGAAGAAAGAAAAAACAAAAAATTAAAAGCGTTTAAGGTGTAAGTGCTGAGGGTAATCTCGGTATGCAAACAACTCATGATAGGCCAGGTGACAATAAAAGATAACAAAACGTTGGTACCCTTACCGAATTTCATTTTTTTCATAGCGAGATTAACTCCGGAATTTTCACCGGTCAGGCTTCTTACCTTTTTACCTTTGATAGTAAACCATTACAATGCCATGTTGCTCTGATGTATAATAATTTTGTTATTATTAAGTATACTGGTTACCGCCACATGTATTTTTTTCACCTCGATGAAGACTGCGTCTGGTTGTCTTAAAAGATTAGCGTTCTGGAACAGGGAATGGACTAGTTGTCCCGAAATTTCGAAACGATTATAACCAAATTTATTAAAAATATATGACTAATTATCCCGAATTTCGGAAGGACGGGAAACTTTGTGTTCTGAAAGTGTCCATAATTCCAAAAATAGAATTCAACCCTTTCAATAAATCATTTATTACTGTTAGGTGTCCAAATTATGACTTGTCAGAGTATCAAGTAATGAGGCCCGCATAAAATATAAAACACAGGCTTCAAAGCTGAATATAAGGTACGTTGTAGTAAAGTAATATGGAACATTTAGATCAATATCTTATCTGGCCTATACGTATGGCAATACTTTAACTTAATTTTAGTAAATCAGTTAATTATTAAGTTTTCTAAAGTGTTCCAACACCAAGTTATCCTACCTGGTTGGCTAATGAGGTTCGCGCTTCTTTTTATTTATTATTAAAAATTAAAAATAATTATCTAACAAAAAAGTCCATAGTTTTTTTAAAATTACGTACCTATATTTACGTGAACATGTGTTTAAAAATGTGGACGTTACATCTCGTATATAATTAAAATAAGCTATTTAGATCCATTTCATTATAATGACATATTCGAATAATTTTTTTTTTGGTTAAAATGGAATTATGTCAGAGATATGTATACGTCTAAAGAATAAAAATGTTTTATTTTTAAATAATATGGTAATCAAGGTACTTTATGAAACTAATTTCGACAATTCGATGGGATTTCAAAAAAGTTTAATGACCATAAGATATGTTGTTTTTTAACCTGAAGAATTTTCGAAACATTCCGATTGGTTTTAAAAGATTTCAAGTTGACATATCTTGTAGGAAAATATTTGAAAGAATTTCTTAAAGACTCCAAAGAATTTTTATTTATTTCAATAATATGAATGAATTTTGGAGGACTGGGCATATTCTAGGGTGTTCAAAAAGAGGCCAGGGAATTTTAAAGATATGTGAATAAATTCAATTAATTTCAAAATATTTAAATAATTTAAACGAGTTTCAAAGAGGAATTAAAAAAAATGTTAGGTTTCAAAAACTTTTAGAGTATTTTAAGATTTCAAGGAATTTTCAATTGATTTTAGTTTAGATTCTGAGTTATTTTTGAAAGCTTTAAAAAGTTCCAATTGATTCTAAAGATTTCAGGGAACTTGGCAGATTTTAGGGAATTTTTAAAAACTTTAAGGAATTTTTTATTTATTTCAATAATTAAATAAATTTCAAAGGATTGGAAATATTATAGGGCATTTTAAGAGATTTCATAGGATTTCCAATTGATCTCAGTAATTTCATTGGATTTCAGATGAGGATAACAAAATTATGAAGTAATTAAAAAATATTGTAACTAAATATATATTTTAGAACAATATTTAAGAGAATTTCAGATGATATCAAGGATTTTTTTTAAATTTTAATAATTCGAAGGAATTTTAAGGAAATGGGCATATTTTAAAGTATTCAAAAAGAAACCAAGGCATTTTGAAGATAGGTTAATAATTTCAAGAAAATTCAAGCCTTCGAAGGGCTTAAAATATTTAAGGAATTTCTTAAGGATTTTTAAGAATTTTGTATTTATTGAAATAATGTGAAGGAGGTTTCTAAGATTAGGAATATTTTAGAGTATTTCAAAGTATTCCAAGTCATTTTCGAAGGCTTAAAGAGGTTGAAAGTCATTTTTAAAGTTTTCATAGCGCTTGAAGTATTTTAGGGCATTTCCTAAGATTCTAATGATATAAAAAACAATAATTTCATGGAATTTCAAAGGATTGGAAATTTCTTGATCGCATTATAAAAGATTTCAAGGAATTTTCAACTAATTTTAGCAATTTATTGCAGAAGATTTTAAATACCTTAGGGTAATTTACAAGTTTTCAAGGTATTTCCAACGAACAAATTTGGAACACAACGAATAAACGAAAACCAAAAAAACCCTATTGTAATGTGAAAAAAAAACAAAAAAAAATAAAATAAAATTTTCAGAAAAAAATAAAAAAGAGGAAAGAAGAATGAGAAGGCAGCCAACCACATCCCCTTCCTTCTCTTTTTTTCTTCTTTCCTTCTTTAGTCTTTTTTATTTTTATGACCATCAAATTAGAATAAAATAAAAATAAAAAACATAAATAAATAAATTTGCATTGCCAACGTTTCGGTACTCGTACTTGTATTGATTTCGTACTCGTACTCGTACTTATCAAGGCAAGAAAATTTTAAGTGGTAGAAATTGACAGCATCCACGAACAGGTGCTCTCTCTTTGATACCCTGAGAATCGAATGAGGGTCAGTAGGCCAATCTGTTGCAAACGCAATACAAATATCTGTCACAATTACATCAGAAATAGAGAAAGTAAAAGAAAAAGAGAATTCATGAAACAGCTACGTTATATGTAATTAATCATATTAGCATAACTTTTGTTCAACCCATCCAAATCGGTTTTTAAATGAATAGATAACTTTTTTTGTTTTTTAATATAAAGCATTTCCATGAATTCCCTCTTTCTCTCATTACTTTCACTATGCAAAATTTGAACATTATCCCAGTCAAACTCATGGTCAACATCAACAAATGCCTTTGTATATCTGGCAAGAACGCTTTTATAACAGCGTCCTAAACAAACATCACTTTTGTGCTCCTCTATCCTAGTATTAAGAAGTCTGCCAGTTTGTCCCACGTAATTCATCCCACAGGTCCTGCAAGTGATCTTATGGACAACACCACCCTTTTCAAAATTATCCAAAGGATCCTTGCAAAAATTTATCACCGAATCCATTTGAAATGGAATGCAAGAAAATTATTAATGTCTTTGTTTTTGATTTGTTGAACTCTAATTGCAATATGTTTCTCAATTAACTCATTTGGATGATGATTCAGAAAAAGGATATTCCTAACAATATTCAAATTTCTTGTGTGAAATGAACAATGGGACATACCTAGAGCTCTGTCAACTAAGTTTTTAATTACTGCAATTTTGTTTTGAAAGAGATGAGCAGAAAGGAAATTTAAAATTCTACCTGAATATGTTCTTTTTTTGTACCAATTGGTAAAAATATTACCATTCCAACCCTCAATTACTTCTATGTCCAAAAAACTGATTTCATAATCCTGTTCTATTTCATGAGTGAATTGAAGTTTTGGATGAAAACTGTTAAAAGTATCATTGACAATCTGTAACTTTTCCAGAGGAACACATAATAAGGTATCGTCAACACCGGAGAAATGACTGCACCTATGGGAGTACCATACTTTTGTCGATAGAAAGATCCATTAAATTTAAAATAAGTTGACTCCATAATAAAACTATCCCTTGAATAAAATCTTTTTGACATAAACGAGTACGGGTTTTTATATTAGTCCATCTATTTGAAATTGCCTTTTTAACTAATTCAAGGGGTATACTCGGAAACATTGCAATAACATCCAAAGAAATCATTACATGGTCATCTGGAACCCTTTTTTGAATGATACTTTTTTTGAAATTCCCAGCTATTTTTGACATTGTATTTAGAAGTTGTGTTAGAGTCTTTGAGAATCAAATTAAAATTTTGTTCTAAAAATTTGGTGGGAGTATTAATAGTTTAAATAACTATTCTTAAGGGATAGCCATTTTTGTGAATATTTCTCAACCCATAACATCTTGCAAGAACTGTGTCTTCAGTGTTAATATCAGTCCATCTTATATCCTTTCCCAGAAGTCCTTTCTTTCTCCAATTGTCAAGCATTTTAAAAGTGTCTCTTTTTAATTTTTTTAACGGATTTTCATGCAATAATTCAAAATTATCATTATCAGAAAGCAAATTTTCCATATCCCTGATATAATTCGATTTTTTCTTGCAAACAGTAATACTGCCTTTATCAGCATTCATGCAAACCACATCAGAGTTTCTTCTCAGAAACTCTTTCGTCATCATGAAACCTTTAGAAATTCTACGATCAATATAACTGATATGCAAACTATATTTCTCAACAAAGCTCTTTGACAAGTGTAAAACCTTGTTTCGGAAATCCTGCTGATCCAAAATAGGAATTTTGTATATATTTGATTCAACATCTTTTACTATTTCTATCATTTGTTTTGCCTTAGGTTTTATCACACGGTTACTAAAACCTTGACCTAATCTGAGAATATCTGTGACTGAATCAGGAATTTGAATATCTGTCAAATTAACAAACCAAGGATCTTTACCTTCTTCTTCAAATATCCTATATAAATTTAAATTTTGTTCTTGAACACTAGTTTGCTGATGAATTAAATTTGAAAGTTTGTTATCATGTTTTACATCGCTGCTTAACAATCTTTGATTGAGGAGAATCTGATGCTTTAAAAGATTAATAATTTCATTTTGTTGCAAACAAACTTCTAATTCACTTCTTATTCTTGAAATTCTTGACTTTAAAAAATTAGCATGATTTGAAACATCTTTGATAAATAAATTTAGTAGTGAAAATTTAAAATTGTTTAAAGTATGTTAAAATTTTCTATTACAAGAATTACTGTGAAAAGAAAAATCTCGAAATTTGTTATCCAAGAAAAAATTTTTTTTAGGTAAAACATCGTTTCTTCTACATTCAATCACAAATCTTTTTTGAAGAATTCTGCCTCTTAATTTCTTATTGATATCACACCATATTTGCACATTCCTGAACATCTCAGGACCATGTTTAACTCTTATCTGATTAAAAAACATAATATCCTAGAAATGACCTCGAGTCCAAGTCAGCTAAATCAAAATTTACGAAATTTACATTAGACCAAAATCCAAATTGAAAACCCCACTTAACGTCCAATAATAAAATTGATGCAAAATCCTGTTAAACAAAACAAAAATCGAACGACCAAATTTCGACCACAACAAATAAACGAAAACCAAAAAAACCCTATTGTAATCTGAAAAAAAATAAAATAAAATTTTCAAAAAAAAAAGGGGATAGAAAAATGAGAAGGCAGCCAACCACATTGGTAAAAATATTACCATTCCAACCCTTAATTACTTCTATGTCCAAAAAACTGATTTTATAATCCTGTTGTATTTCATGAGTGAATTGAAGTTTTTGATGAAAACTGTTAAAAGTATCAACAACAATCTGTAACTTTTCCAGAGGAAAACATAATAAGGTATTGTCGACAAACCGAAAATAAAAAGGCAAAACAAAATCTAATTTCCCAAAAACAAAAACCTCCAAATCTTCCATCACTAGTTCTGCTAAAATCGGAGAAATGACTGAAACTATGGGAGTACCAGACTTCTGTCCAGAGGAAGAGAAACTTTAATTCACTCATGAAATAGAACAGGATTATAAAATCAGTTTTTTGGACATAGAAGTAGTTAAGGGTTGGAATGGTAATATTTTTACCAATTGGTACAGAAACAGTACATATTCAGGTAGAATTTTAAATTTCCTTTCTGTTCATCTCTTTCAAAACAAAATTGCAGTAATTAAAAGCTTAGTTGACAGAGCTCTAGGTATGTCCCATTGTTCATTTCACACAAGAAATTTGAATATTGTTAGGAATATCCTTTTTCTGAATCATCATCCAAATGAGTTAATTGAGAAACATATTGCCATTAGAGTTCAACAAATCAAAAACAAAGACATTAATAATTTTCTTGCAGATAATCAGAAAGAGTTAAGGGAATATAGTTCGTTTATTACTTTTGTTCTTCCATTTTTTGGTCAAATTTCTAAAACTATTGAACTCATGTTAAAAAAATTTTAAATTCATACTATTTTCCGCATTCCATTTAAAAAGGATTCGGTGATAAATTTTTGCAAGGATCCTTTGGATAATTTTGAAAAGGGTGGTGTTGTTCATAAGATCACTTGCAGGACCTGTGGGATGAATTACGTGGGACAAACTGGCAGACTTCTTAATACTAGGATAGAGGAGCACAAAAGTGATGTTCGTTTAGGACGCTGTAATAAAAGTGTTCTTGCCAGACATACAAAGGCATTTGTTGATGTTGACCATGAGTTTGACTGGGATAATGTTCAAATTTTGCATAGTGAAAGTAATGAGAGAAAGAGGGAATTCATGGAAATGCTTTATATTAAAAAACAAAAAAGTTATCTATTAATTTAAAAACCTATTTGGATAACTTGAACAAAAGTTATGCAAATATGATTAATTACATATAACATAGCTGTTTCATGAATTCTGTTTTTCTTTTACTTTTTCTATTTCTGATGTAATTGTGACAGATCTTTATATTGTGTTTACAACAGATTGGCCTACTGACCCTCATTCGATTCTGAGGTATCAAAGAGAGAGCACCTGTTCGTGGGTGCTGTCAATTTCTACCACTTAAAATTTTCTTGCCTTGATATGGGTACCGTACGAGTACCGAAACGTTAGTATTGCAAATTTATTTATTTATATTTTTCATTTTTATTTTACTGTAATTTGATGACCATAAAAATAAAAAAGACGAAAGAAGGAAAAAAGAGAAGGAAGCGGATGTGGTTGGCTGCCTTCTCATTTTTCTCTTCTCTTTTTTATTTTTTTCCAAAAACTATTTTTTTTTGTTTTTTGTTTTTTTTTCAAATTACAATAGGGTTTTTTTGTTTTCGTTTATTCGCTGTGGTCCAAATTTGGTCGTGGGATTCTTATTTTGTTTAACAGGATTTTGCATCAATTTGATTATTGGACGTTAAATGGGATTTTTACTTTGGATTTTGGTCTAATTTAAATTTCGTAAATTTTGTATTTTAGGAGATTCCAAGGCATTTTCGAAAGCCTTAAAAAGTTTCAACTTTCAAGCAATTTTAAAATATTTCAAATAAATATGTAAGGGATTTGAAAAGAGTATAAGGAATTTCCAAGAGATTTCAATAACCCGTGTAGAAATTCAAATGGGGAACTAGTCTGGTTCCCGACCCTTCGACGCCACTTAAAGTCGGGGGCTAGTCGGGTCATTTGACTAGCCCTCGACCAGTGGTGTCACGGAAGATTAGTTGGGGGCTAGTAAGGTGATCCGACTTATCCTAGTTGGGGCCTGATTGGGTACTAGTAGGGGTCACATGATAATACATCCGTGTTTGAATATTAAAGAAACTCGCCAAAATCTGTGCAACTTTTCCTAAAAGTTTGTCAAAAGATATATTATTTACGGAAACCTCGATAAACTTTTTTGAAATATTTTAAAGTGCTCAAATTTACCTAAGATTTAATGAGGAACATATCCTAGGCTTAATAATGCATAAATTTGTGTTACTAAGTCTCTGCTCCAGGTAATTATGCTTCCTTCAGTGTCTCCAGAACGTGGGATTTTTCGGCCCCCATCATTCTCCCATCTGGGAGCGACGTATTCAAACGTAGCGTGTCGGTGAGTCGGCTCTGCCTCATGTTGCGTAGGCCAGCCTCCTGTAGAGCCGAAA
>NC_046661.1:85133531-85135417 GCF_010883055.1 Belonocnema kinseyi | reverse complement strand
CCCGACTACACGATTCGTTTTCGGTGGCTAACTGGCTAATTGTGGGAGTTTTTAAGTAAACTGCATTTCGCAGGGTGTCAAGAGAATGAAAGTTCAGGCAATTTGGCTATGTTCTATAATTTTGGAAAAAAATAAGGAAATTAATTCTTATCAAGCCTTCTTGCGGAATTGTGTTGCACTTTAAAAAAAATTATCTTGATTAAAAAAATGTGCTTTCAAATTTGCGTAAGCTTAAGAGAAATTCAGGAATTTGGAAAGGATTAGAAAATAATTAAAATTTGTAAAGATTTTTTAAAGAATTTTTTAAGGTTTCACGAAAATTAAAAAAATTCTTTTAGGTTTGCATGAATAATTAATAGAAATTTTATTTTGAAAAATTGATTTTAAAAAATTCCAATACATTTTAAACTATATTTAAAATGTTCAATAAAGAATCTGACGATTTTAAGGCAATCTTTTTAATTTTGCCGAATTTAAAAGAAAATCAGGAAAAATTTAAATACTTTTTAATGATTAGAAAGCTTGAAAGGTCCGACAAGATTAGAAACAGAACTTTTTCAAGATTGATAGGAAAATTTTTAATGACTTCTTATTTTAAAAACCTACTTTATGAGAATATTGTAAAGGGTTTTTTAACATGTGAAAGGATTTCCTAAAATTTAAAAGAAGAGTGTAGAAGATTTTAAAGCAAAATGTGTCAATTTGATAAGATTATAATAAATAGATCAAAATGGAGTAGATGCAAGAAATATTAAGAAGATTCGAAGAGATTCAAATCGAATTTTAAACTTAAATTCTGTTAGAAACTTAGATTTTCAAAGAATTCAAACATAAACTCTAGAAACTTTAAAGGATTCAAATATAATTGAAACTTGTAAAGATTTTTCAAGAATTTTGTAAGTTTTCACAAAAATAAACAAAATTATTTTAGGTTCCTAGAAATAATTAAAATAATTTTTTATTTTGAAAAATGTGCTTTAAAAGAAAATTAAAGAAGATTTTTAAACACATCAATTTCCTAAAATTTTGAAAAAGAGTGTAAAAGGTTTAAAAATCAAAATTTTTAATTCAATAACATTATAAATTTAAAAAAATGCAAAGAATCGATTAAATTCAATAAATATTGAGTGGAATTGATGAGATTTAAAAAGAATTTAAACTTCAGATGAGTTTTAGAAACGTAGGATAATCAGATTTAAAAAACCGAAAAACCTAAAAATTCTTGTAGAACAATAAGAAAGATGCGCCTAGAAATTGTGTATAAATACACAGGCCCACAAAAAAAACAAAAGTGTCTGTGCAATTGACCAGACCTATATATTCTTATGTATTTTTCGACGCTGAATCCGAATTTGCAATAAAAAAGTAGGGTCCATCTACTTTCTTATGGTGTTTTGCTCGAAAAACCTCATTTGTTACGGTTTTTTCATGGTTTTTTTTTAAATAAAAAAAAATAAAGAAAAATTTTATTTTTTGACTTCAGAATCGAATTCTACGGGAAAAAATACATCGAAAACCATCTTTTGATTTTTTTTTACAAAAATTTCAACCCACCATACGGCGATGAAAAGGCAGAAAATCGCGAAAAGTGAAAATTTGCTTCAAATTTGATTAAAATGACATTAAAATCAAGTTTTACGATTTTAAACCGATTTATAAACATTGAAAATACTTTACTGGGGGTTTTCGAGGTCGCTGATCACGAATTTTACGTCATTTTTTTCAAAAAACAACTCCTAGTCGGCGTAAGTGGACAATAAACGTGATAAATTGATTTTTTTTTTTAAATCGATGTTTTGGATACTGTTCTGGAGGTTTTCCACTACATGAATCACAAAACTAGAACTTTTTTCGACCCTTGATCATAAAGTAAGACTTAGAACCTA